>NC_086322.1:131706153-132006153 GCF_036172605.1 Pelobates fuscus
ATCTGTGCTTCCAATGGTTACAGGTACTCATCTGTGTGTGGTTGATAACCCCTTATCAGGCTTGATATTCAGTCCTTGGCAGGCTTGTGGATAGTATTGTAGGTTGCTTGGCAAATCTGTGTTGCGGCATGATTTCTTAGCTCTTGTCTAGCGCCCAACCCCGCCAGGGGGCGTCTGTTATGGGTAGATGGTCCGGTGACTCTCACAGGCCCTCTCTCACCCTGATAGCCATAGTCGGTTGATTTGTCGTTGGACACGCAGTGAGGTTCTCCGCCGGGGTCAGTGGTGGGACAGGAGCTCGTATAGGCTCCGTGGTGCGGGAGCAGTTGGTGAAGTGCCATGAGTCACCGCCATTTTGCCAGGTAGGCTTTGGGTGGTCCATGCGCCTTAGGCGGATCATGGCTCGAGCTCTCCTCAGTGGGGACCAGGATGACCCCCCTGGCCCAGGAGGGGGGAAGAATGGGACTGGCAGGCGACTCAAGAAGTCAGTGTGTGGCAGTTGGAAAGGGAGGCATGGTGGCGGCCGTCCACCCTGCTCCTCTCCTGAGTAGGCCACAGCCTCCAAAGCCTCGTATTCCCTCCAGGGGGTCTGAAACTCCCGATCTCAGGGTCTGCTACCTCTGCTACAGCCGTGTGAGTATCTCGTAGGTTTGTTTTGGGTTAAAAGCTATCAATTGTAGCCTAAGAGGCCAGATTTCTCCGGAGTCTCTCCTGCATGCGACCGGTCAACATGGCAGTCCGGCCCTGCCCCCACCCCCTTTTGCCTATCTTACCCATCCTTTTGCCCCTTTTGTGCATCTTGACATCTTTTTTGCTACTGCTTTCCCTTTTTGCATATTGTATCTCCTGTTTGTCATCCTTTTCATGCTTTTGGGTGTTTATCTCACCTTTGCTCCCCTGGGGTCGGCATTATGCCTTTAAAATTTTATAAAGCAAAAATCTGGGACAAAAATAAAAAAGTGGAGCAATCAATAAAAACACTTTGGTTTCCATGGTAATCGCTTCATTTTTATAACACAGCCTAAGAATTGCTCATCATACATAATATAATTCCAATATACCCATTTACACAGTGTGAACTGATAAGTATTAATGGTGGTATTTTAAATTATTCTGATTTTGTCCACAGAAAGTCTTCTTTTTGCTGCTTGCACCTATGTTACCATTATATGATTGCAATTTGAATGTGTAATATTTGATATTACAGCAAGCAACTATGGTGCACAGTTACCCGGACCTCCAATGGCATACCCTGGTGGATTTCCTGGAAATCAGCAACAAATGTCTGGCCCACCTCAAAAGAAATTGGACCCAGACTCCATCCCCAGTCCTGTAAGTAAATGTTGTATATAAGTATGGAAATCAGTTAAAAGGACAATACAGTTGAATCCAGAGTAGGAAAACCGCACTCTCTTTTACAATCCCAAGTGCTTAAATGTACCTGAGGTGGGCAAATCCTTAGTGGAGCAATGTGCAAAGAAATGATGTCCAGGCACCTTGTACAGGCCTGCCATCCTTTTCTTGCAAAGGAATACTAGAGTCACCAAAACAGTTCTAGCTTAAAGGGATACTATAGTCACCAAAACAACCTTAACTTAATGAAGCAGTTTTTGTGTATAGCTGATGCCTCTGAAATTTCACTGCTCAACGTAAAGCCATTTAGGAACTTTTGTTT
The DNA here is from genome assembly GCF_036172605.1 of Pelobates fuscus. Lineage (NCBI taxonomy): Eukaryota > Metazoa > Chordata > Amphibia > Anura > Pelobatidae > Pelobates > Pelobates fuscus. The sequence goes on from NC_086322.1 coordinate 131,707,829, forward strand.
CTTTTTATGCCGCCCTAGCCACACCTCCCCTGGCGGTGGCTGACATGTACTGTATTTTGACTGTGACTGGGATGTAACTTACTTTAAAAGTTTTTATCTCCTGCTCTGTAATTTGAACTGTAACCACACATAGGAGGCTCCTGCAGGGTCTAGCAAGATATTACCGAGCAGGAGATAAGAATGTCTAAAATAAAAAGAATTTGCAATAAAGGAATTGTAAACATCATATCTCATTTACAGGAGGGTTTAGGAAAGTTGTGCAAGTCACATGCAGATAGCTGTGACTAGGGCTGCATAAACAAACTGATTTATCTCCTAAATTACAGAGAATTGAGCAGTGAGACTGCAGGGGCATGATCTATACACCAAAACTGCTTCATTAAGCTGAAGTTGTTTTAGTGCCTGCAGTGTCTCTTTAGGTTGATTTTACTTATGGAAATACTAAATGGAAACAAATCCTTTTGAAATGGGTTAACACACCTACAGAGGCACTTTTGCTGCAAAAACCAAGTTAGACTTGGTTATTCAATCAAATGCTTCTAATGGAGAGCATTTTATTGGCACAGTGCATCATTTTGCCACACGTGCACTAGACTTGATGCGAGGTGGCAGTGTCGAGACCCGCACACACCGCAGGATAGGATATTTAGATGAGCACCTAAATATGTAGAGTAACATTATAGTCATCAGGGATGTAATGGAAGGAACTCAGTCTGCAGAAATAGGCTTAAAAATAGTAAGCCAAAGTGACACACCGACAAGGCAAGGACATGGTCAAAAATAAAGCAAGAGGTCAAATTCAGGCAACAAACAGACAATAAATGTAGGAGCACTAGAATAGACTGCTTGTTAACAGAATAGAGAGCACAGTACATCTGAGCATAGAAGTGCTGTTGCTGGTGACTGAGCTTTAAATAGGGAAAGAGGTGACACAACCCCTCAACTACACATCACATAATGGTGGAGGACACCATCAAAGCCTGCTTGTGTGGCATGGCATTCACGGGCTAGAGATCGCACATCGTTTGCAGGACCCAGGGGGCGCTGACTGCCACGAAATTGAGCAGCTCTGACTCCTCTATCAGGCACTGGAGACCTACTCATCCGCACTGCAAATCAAAAAGGAGTGAAGACACAGCGTGAGAGAGCCCAGTAAATTAAATTAGTGTTAGGAATACATGTTTTTATTACTAATGCTATAGTGTTCGTTTAAGTACAAACTATAGCATTAGTATCGTTTAAGTACAAACTATAGCATTAGTATCATTTAAAGCAAAGTAGGTTTTGTTTTTTTGTTTCCTGTAATTTTCTATATTTGTATTTGTCTCATTTATGGTAAAAAAAAAAAAAAATGTTTGTCCCCTGGCAGTGGCAACTTTTTCAAATGAGCTAGTGTAATATCTAGATTTGCCTATTACTTACAAATTTACATACATCTTCTCTGTTTCTCAACTCTTATTTCTTCCTGCCCATTCACCTCTAATCCTAATTAACAAACTTACTGTATTCGAACAGACATCTAATGCCTCAGTTTGTGTCGTGATTAGTGGCCAGCGGGAGCTCTTAAAGAAGTTGCTGTTGCTATCTATTCTTTTCTCTAACAATGGTTTTTCCACTCGATGTTTAATCTGAGATTAAAGCAGTACTAATTATTGACACTAATACACAGAACTTTACATGGCGAAACAAATCCCTCTCCCCAGTATATAGGGATTCCATAGGGCCAAGTTACCATTTGAATTTGTTCTTAGAATGAGCATAATTAATTTATATAATCTTACTGCTCAACAGATACAAGTGATTGAGAATGATAAAGTCAACCGAGCCGGCCAGCTGTACACGACTAACATCAGAGGACAAGTGCCACCCCTTGTCACCACTGAATGTACAGTTCAAGATCAAGGTAATCATTCCATGTATTTACCATCAAAGAAAATGCTAACCATTTTGTACAATTCTTACTTGGCTCCCACATTTTATCACAGATATGTGCTTAACATGATTGTGATTGAAGAACACGGAACGCATTAAAGAGTGATTGCTTGCAGATTTTATTTTTATAGCATTCATAAACTATGGTGTTGAATCTAAAGAGGAATTGTAGGATAAATGTGTGATATGTTTCGATCATTGTGGAACCTGCGGAATGACTGTTGATTGTTCCACTTTTAGAATGAGTTGTCTCACAATTGCTCTTTGTGAGTAACCTCCTGTAAATAGTTTGGCAGAGTTGAAGCTGTTTATATAGACTACTAATTAAATTCTCTGAATTTTCCAGGTAATGCAAGCCCGCGTTTCATTAGATGCACAACATATTGCTTTCCTACAACCTCTGATATGGCAAAACAGTCTCAGATTCCGCTTGCTGCTGTCATCAAACCTTTAGCTGTGGTTCCCCAGAATGAGGTAAGAAAATGAGCAGCCAACTAAGCACAAATTATTGATTGGAGCTGAAAACCGGTGATCTCACCGTAAAGTAATGTGAAACTTCATCTCATCTGTAGGAGGGAAAGAAAGAATTCCTGCCACTCTGTGTATAACAGACATAACATTTGTGCTTCTTTGCACAAAAAAACGCTTTGGCTACTTTTGTGTAGACTGAGTTATAAAAGCAGGACTAAATATTGTTGTATCCAATTTTATTAAAGGACCACTATAGGCACCCAGACCACTTCAGCTCAATGAAGTAGTCTGGGTGCCAGGTCTCCCTAGTTTTAACCCTGCAGCTGAAAACATAGTAGTTTAAGAGAAACTGCTATGTTTACACTGCAGGATTAGTCCAGCCTCTAGTGGCTGTCTCCCTGACAGCCACTAGAGGCGCTTCCGCGATTTACACCGATTTAATCCCACTTATTTGACGCTGGACGTCCTCACGGAGTCTAGCATCAAATAAAATCCCCATTGAGTAATGCTTTCCTGTGAGCGGGTTTGAATTTGCGAGTGCCTCTGGCCACGCATGCGCATTAGGCTTCACTCGGGAGCTGACGTCTGCGGGGGAGGAAAGGTCACCAGCGCCTAGGGAGCCTGGCGCTGTATTAAGGTGGGAACCCGAGGGAGGGGGGCACTCCAAGAGCCTATAGTGCCAGGAAAACGGGTTTGTTTTCCTGGCACTATAGGATTCCTTAAACACTCAAGCAATGCATTTTTCTAGCCAGTCTGTAATTTGAAGGGGAAAAAAATTAGACAAGGCTTTAAATGACTTTATTAATGGCATTTATTAGGTAAGTGACATGCAGAGATCAGTATCTACAAAATACTACCAGGGCCATCTTTAACGCGGGGCAAACGGGGCAGCTGCCCCGGGCCCTGTTACTGCTGGGGGGCCCAAAGCAGCTGCCAAGTTTGCCCTCTGTTTGCAACAATTATTTTGGGGATCACCGATCCTAAAATGAATTGTTGCGGGCAGCGGACCCGCACACTAAGGGGGCCCATCGGGTGTCCCATACACTTAAGGCCACCCGGTAGGCTTGTGTCAACAGGGGCCCAGTCGGGCACTGTGGCCCTTTAACAATGCAACCAGCCCCTTGCTTTTCGGCAGCAGGGGAGGAAGTGACGGCTGGTCAGAGAACATTGAGCCATGTTGGAAGAAGGAGGACCAGCTGTTCTGGAGGGGGCCAGGCCGGGAGAAAGCCAGAGCTCAACTCCCTGCCACCCCAGCCAGCACACTGGACCCCAGGGAAGCCACCCTCAAGTAAACGGTAAGAAACTGGAGGGTGGCTATCAATTTGTAAATCTTGCATATGTGTCTGTCTGTGTGTTTCAGTATGTCTGTCTATATGTCTGTAAGTGTGTCTGTGTGTGTGTATGTGTGCCATTATGTTTGTGTGTGTGTGTGCCAGTAAGCCTGTTTGTCAGTGTCTATGTGTGTGTCAGTATGTCTGTCTGTGTGTATTTGTGCCAGTATGTCTATGTCAGGGTACCTGTGGTCTCTACCTCCAAAAGAGGTAGAGACTTAGCTGTTCCACCATCCAAACGGTCTGATGACTCCCTTCCCCGCGGTCTATCCGGTCATGCAAGGCCGGCCGCGAGGGAGTGACTGCCTTTTACACCATCTAGGCAGGAAGTCATCATCAGGACACTCCCCCGGATCGACCTGTCAGTCAATTGCTGCAGGACCAATCAGGACGTCTCAGAGGTGTGGTTACTGCTCTGAACAGGGTATTTAACAGAGCTTCTTTCATTAGCTCATTGCCCTGTCGTGGTTCTAGCTTGTTCTAGTCACTCAGTGCTTGTGTATTCTATTATCCCTTTTGGTTTTGACCCGGCTTGTTTACCTTACTCTGCTTATCTCTGTTACCCTTGATTCGGCTTGTCTCTCGCTTACCTATCTTCTGTTACCCTCGACCTCGGCTTGTCTTTGACCATTCTATACTGTACTACTTACGTTAGTCCGGCCATTCTAAGGTCCGGTATACGTATCTGGCTACTGTTTGTACTCTGCGTGTTGGATCCCTGTCCCGATCCTGACATTACGACAGGGCCAATGGATCCTGCAAGTACAAACAGTCAGCTGGCTTCTCCTGATCCTAGGTTTGAAGCCATGGATCACAGAATGGATCAGATGGCGCTTGCGCTACAGGCTCTATTATCTCATGCCAATAACCCACCAGAGGAGATACGTAATACCCCTGTTTCTCCTGTCAGTTTAGGTCTAGAGGTAGCCACAGTGGGTGCTTCTTCTCGCATTACCCCCCCAGTACGCTATGGTGGGGCTCCTGAGAGGTGTCGTGGTTTTTTAAACCAAATTAGTATCCACTTTGAATTGCAACCCCGCTCTTATCCTACAGATAGGGCAAAGGTAGGATTTATTATCACCCTACTTATTGAGAAAGCTCTGAGATGGGCCAACCCACTATGGGAGAACGATAACCCATTAGTGTATAACTATAACGCATTTGTAGCTGCTTTTAGAAGAACATTTGATCCTCCAGGTAGAAAGGTTAATGCAGCCAGATTACTGTTGCGCCTGAGACAGGAGAACCGTACACTGGTGGATTATGCACTAGAGTTCAGGTCTCTGGCGTCAGAAGTCAAGTGGAATGAGCAGGCGTATATGGATGTATTTTTGAATGGCCTATCTGAAGTAATCCTTGATGAGGTTGCTACCAGAGAACTCCCTGAGAATTTAGAAGATTTAATTTCGTTCATCTCTCGTATAGATGAACGTTTAAGAGAGAGACAGAACACTCGAGAGAGGAACCGGAGACCTTCTTTTAGGTTAGCCCCCGCTTTTCCAAGTCCTGACTCCACGGTATCTTTGCTTCCTGAACCTATGCAGATAGGTTATACCCGCCTCTCTGAGGAGGAAAGACAGTACAGGAGAAGAGAGGGTTTGTGTATGTATTGTGGAGCCAAGGGTCATTTACTCTCCAACTGTCCTAACCGTCCGGGAAACGCTCGCACCTAAGTCTCTCTAGAGGACAAGCCTTGGGTGTTTCTATTTTGTCCTCTACTCCTAATTATAAAGATCACAGGCTTCTGCTACCAGTTTCCTTAACTTGGGAGAAGGAAGTAGTAAGGGCTATGGCATTGATAGATTCCGGTGCTGCTGAGAATTTTATCGACCAAGCCTTTGCTATTAAGAACAATTTCCCATCCCAGCTAAGGGAGACACCCTTGGCCGTTGAGGCCATAGATGGTAGACCACTACTAGACCCTGTTATCTTTCGTGAAACCATACCCATTAGTTTAAATGTTGGTATCCTACACGTGGAGAATTTATCTCTTTTGCTCATTTCATCCCCTTCCGTTCCCATAGTTCTGGGGTACCCATGGTTGAAGAAACATAACCCTATTATCGATTGGAAGTTAGGGGAGATACTCTTGTGGGGCCAGGGTTGCCAGGATAGGTGTTTATGCAAGGTTTCTCCATTAGCTAATGTTAACATACCTGAGACTCCTATTCAGTCCACAGAAAGACAGATACCAGACCTTTACCTAGACTTAAAGGCAGTATTTGACAAGAAGAATGCCGATTCTTTGCCGCCACACAGGCCATTTGATTGTAAAATTAAGCTTTTACCTGGGACTATGCCTCCGAGGGGCCATGTATATCCTTTGTCTGTTCAGGAAAACTTGGTTCTAGAGGAGTATATTCGGGAGAATTTAGAAAAGGAAAGGGATTCATTAGGAGGTCTTCGTCCCCGGCCGGGGCTGGGTTCTTTTTCGTTAAGAAAAAGGATGGCACGCTGAGACCTTGTATCGATTACCGAGGCTTGAATAAAATAACTGTCAGAAATGCCTATCCTATTCCACTTATTACCGAGTTATTTGATCGTCTTAAGGGCTCCAAAATCTTCACCAAGTTAGATCTCAGAGGGGCATATAATTTGGTGAGAGTCCAGCAGGGACACGAGTGGATGACGGCGTTCAATACTCGGTACGGTCACTATGAATACACAGTTATGCCGTTTGGACTTTGCAATGCTCCTGCAGTATTTCAGGATCTGATTAATGAGGTACTTAGGGAGTTTCAACATGATTGTGTCATTGTCTACCTAGACGACATACTGATACACTCTAGGGAGATTGAAACTCACCATAGACAGGTCAGAGCGGTATTACAGAAACTTCTGCAACATGGTCTATACTGTAAATTGGAAAAATGCAGCTTTGATCAGTCTCAGATAGATTTTCTTGGTTACGTGATTTCTGGGGAAGGTTTTAAGATGGACCCTGACAAACTCCAGTCTATTTTAGATTGGCCATTACCTAAGGGACTCAAGGCTATTCAGAGGTTTATTGGTTTCTCCAATTATTATAGGCGCTTCATTAAGGGTTACTCGTCTATTATTGCGCCCATTACCAATATGACCAAACAGGGGGCAGAAACTAAGACGTGGTCTCCTGAAGCTCTCGCTGCTTTCAAGAGGCTCAAAGAACTTTTTGCTTCTGCTCCAATATTAGTCCATCCTGATACGACTTTGCCGTTTCTACTCGAGGTCGATGCCTCTGAGACAGGAGTAGGTGCGGTTCTGTCACAAAGATTAGCGGTAGATAAACCATTACACCCGTGTGGTTTTTTTTCCAGGAAACTTTCTGGGGCTGAGAGCAGATATGACATCGGAGACAGGGAACTGTTAGCAGTCATTAAAGCCTTAAAGGAGTGGAGACATTTGTTGGAGGGGACCCTACACCCTATTACGATTTTGACAGACCACAAAAACTTGTCATATATTGGGGAGGCTAAGCGCTTATCCTCTAGACAAGCTCGTTGGTCCTTATTCCTGACTCACTTCAATTATGTACTGACTTACAGACCTGGTTCTAAAAACTCTAAAGCCGATGCATTATCTCGCCAATATGAACCTTCTACTGTACCTGAACCAGTTCTTTCTTCTATAGTTCCGAAGTGCAATATCATTGCTAATACGAATCTCAGGATTCATTCTCCATTACTGGCCGAGATCATTAAGTTGCAACATCTCGCACCTAAACAGACCCCTGCGGGTCGTCATTTCGTTCCTCCTGCTTTTCAACTGGAACTTTTACAGTGTTTACATAATAGCAAGATGGCGGGACATCCTGGTATTCGCAAAACTTACGCCTTGATCTCTAAGGACTTCTGGTGGTCTACTTTACGGAGGGATGTTGAGGAGTTCATCGCTGCATGTGAAGTTTGTACTAAAACCAAACAACCCCATACGCTTCCATGTGGACTCCTGCAACCCTTGAAGGTTCCAGAGAAACCATGGTCCTGTTTGGCCATGGACTTTATTGTCGATCTACCTATCTCTAAAAGACAGACTGTTATCCTCACCGTGGTTGACAGGTTTACTAGGATGGCACACTTCATTCCCCTGCCTAAACTTCCGTCTTCTCCCGAATTGGCAGAGATATTCGCCAAGGAGATTTTTCGCCTACATGGGATACCCTCTCAAATTGTATCGGACAGAGGCTCCCAATTTGTTTCCCGCTTTTGGAGGTCCTTCTGCTCTCAACTTGGTATTAAATTAAACTTTTCTTCTGCCTATCATCCTCAGTCTAACGGAGCTGCTGAACGTACCAACCAGAAAATTGAACAATATTTACGATGCTTTGTTTCTGAACACCAGGATGATTGAGTCGGTTTGATTCCTTGGGCGGAGTTTGCACACAACAATCTCGTTTGCGATTCTACTCATTCAAGCCCCTTCTTCATGAATTATGGTTTTCATCCGTCTATTCTTCCTTCGGATTCTCCTTCCCAGGGGGTGCCGTCGGTTGATGTTCATGTTGCCAATTTGAGGAAGTTGTGGGATCAAACTCGACAAATCCTTGTGCACACCTCTATGTTGGTCAAGAAACACGCTGATAAACGTAGAAGGGCGGCTCCGGTCTTTGTTCCAGGTGATAGGGTATGGCTGAGCACGAGGAACATCCGTTTAAAAGTGCCCTCCATGAAGTTCGCTCCTCGTTATATTGGACCCTACAGGGTGCTGACCCGTATCAATCCGGTTGCGTATCGTTTAGCTCTTCCTAATACCTTACGCATTCCGAACTCGTTTCACGTTTCATTGCTGAAACCACTCTGTGGCGAAACCGACCTCGCCACGTGTCCTTGGAGGGGGCTGATTGCCCGCCTCTTGCCTTTGGACTATGGACCAGACTTTATGGGAATGTGATACCCCAGATAGCCATACCATGGAGCCTATTCATATAATGAAAGACTATGGGAAAGACTTTAGCTCCATGGCAATTGTACTGTGTGAGTAGGATCTGCGCGCTATTCGGTAGTTTTGTGCGTGCAGATCCCAGCTATCTGGGGATAGGTGAAATGTCTGTGTGTTATGTGTAAATGTGACTTTATGTATTTTAAAGTGTTTTATGTTGTTTTGCAACCATGTGGTTAATGGAGTCTGCCTTTAGTCCTGGGTAATTGGATTACTTCTCCAATTAACTCCAGGGCAGAAGGGAGGAAACCAGGGTGCATTGTGGGGATGTTTTTCTGCCAGCCAGAAAGGAACAAAAGATACTTTTAGTAACTTTTGAACCCCTGGTCGGATTCATGCCATTTTTTAATATGTTGTTCCCCTGAATGGATTGATTGTGGATATGTATTTTTATGTGAATGTGATGTATGGTTTTAAAGTTATGAAAGTTGTGTAAAAGTATATTTTACACTGTATGCATAATGGGATTATGTGTCACACTAAGGGGAGGGGATGTGTGGGAGGTAACATCTATGTCATTGGTTCTTTTATGCCTCCCCCTGGGTGTGGCCTGTATGTGTGAGTTGGAAATAAAAGCCAGGCTGGATGAGCCAGTCGAGAGTTCCTGTTTTACCCTCAAAGTGAAGTGTCGTCTCATTATTGGGGGAGGATTTATTGCATGCTGTTCCAGTTTGACTGCTAGGAGTGCAAACCTATTCGTATGGTTCCTATTCAACTGTCTACAGCATTCAGAGGCTTGAGAGAATTCATATGCTTCTCTGATACGGTGATTGTGGTGTCTGCCAGAGTGCTTGGAGTCCTCAGGAAACGCTAGGAGCATCCATTAACGGAGGTACTCAGTCGGGGTGCCAGGTGATCCGTTACACACTCATATGTAACAGATTCTCCTCCACAATAGCCCCTTCTCGCTCCGTTCAGGTGGAGGGTCAGGAGGAGTATGAGGTCAACTCTATTATTGATTCTCGAATCTCCCGGGGGAGAGTACAATATCTGGTTGATTGGAAGGGATATGGTCCTGAGGAGAGGAGTTGGGTACCTCAGGAGGATGTTCATGCTCCCCGTCTCCGCAGGGCGTATCACTCTCGCTTCCCATATCGTCCCGGTTCATTCCGCCCGGTGGGCGTATCTGAGAGGGGGGGTACTGTCAGGGTACCTGTGGTCTCTACCTCCAAAAGAGGTAGAGACTTAGCTGTTCCACCATCCAAACGGTCTGATGACTCCCTTCCCCGCGGTCTATCCGGTCATGCAAGGCCGGCCGCGAGGGAGTGACTGCCTTTTACACCATCTAGGCAGGAAGTCATCATCAGGACACTCCCCCGGATCGACCTGTCAGTCAATTGCTGCAGGACCAATCAGGACGTCTCGGAGGTGTGGTTACTGCTCTGAACAGGGTATTTAACAGAGCTTCTTTCATTAGCTCATTGCCCTGTCGTGGTTCTAGCTTGTTCTAGTCACTCAGGGCTTGTGTATTCTATTATCCCTTTTGGTTTTGACCCGGCTTGTTTACCTTACTCTGCTTATCTCTGTTACCCTTGATTCGGCTTGTCTCTCGCTTACCTATCTTCTGTTACCCTCGACCTCGGCTTGTCTTTGACCATTCTATACTGTACTACTTACGTTAGTCCGGCCATTCTAAGGTCCGGTATACGTATCTGGCTACTGTTTGTACTCTGCGTGTTGGATCCCTGTCCCGATCCTGACAGTCTATCTGTCAGTTTATCTATGTGTGTGTATGTGTGCCAGTATGCATGTCTATGAGTGTGTCTGTGTGTGTCAGTATGTCTGTCTGTGCGTGCAAGTATGTATGTGTGTGTGTGTGTGTGTCAGTATTTCTCTGTGTATGTGCCAGTATGTCTGTGCTTGTGTTTGTGTGTATGTATGTGCCAGTATGTCTGTGTGTATGTGTGCCAGTATGTCTCTCTGTCATTATGTCTGTCAGTGTGTCTATGTGTGTGTCAGTATGTCTGTCTGTGCGTCAGTATGTCTGTATTTGTGTATGTGTGTCAGTATGTCTGTCTGTGCCTGTGTCTGTGTGAATGTGTGTGTTGGTTTATGTGTTTATATGTGTCAAAATGTCTGTCAGTGTGAATGTGTATATCTGTGTGGGTATGTGCCAGTGTGTATATATGTGTGTATATCTGTATATAGTTATTGCGTGTATCTGTGTGTGTGTCAATTTTTTATCTGTGTGTCTGTATATTCTAATTGCTTGTATCTGTGTGTCTGCATGTGTCAGTTTGTGTATCTATGTGTCTGTGTATGTGTCTGTGTATGTGCATGTGTGTCATTGTTTGTTTATGTCTGTCTGTGTATCTGCATGTGTGTCAGTGACAGTATCTGTGTGTCTGTTTATCTGCATGTGTGTCAGGTTGTGTATCTGTATGTGTGTCAGGGTGTGTGTTGTATATCTGTAAGTTCACATTTTGTGTTTCTATATGTAGTCAGTGTGTGTATCTTTGTATCTGGATGTGTGTCATTGTTTGAATCTGTGTGTGTGTATCTGCATGTGTGTCAGGTTGTATATCTGCGTGTCAGTGTGTCTATATCTGCATGTGTATCAGTGTGTGTGTTATGGTACTTTTTTTAAGTCAACCAAAATGTTCAAATGTCTATCTGTTCCTGTCCAAATCAATAAAATTAAATTGCGTATATACGCTGAAGTAATTAAGTCTGACACACAAGGTTCAGGTTAAAATAACTTCGGGAAAGTTTATTGGCAAGTGAAGAAAAAGCGGGCGCGCAGGCCCTTTTAAGAGGCATTTTGCGTCATCATTGATTATTAGAATATCAGCAAATAAACACCATCAATTGGATTAATTGTTAAGTGTCGGTGTTAGTGTCTTACCTATTGGTTCAAAAATAAAAAAGGTTAGTCCCGTGCCCACCCATCAGAGGTGGGATTATTCTGGACACGGGTGGGGATAAGGGGGTCCTAAGCGTCATTTTACACGGTCAATGATATCAGGCTTTATGTCCAGGTGCAAGGTCTCTTATGAATAGAACATTTCATTACTACTGTGTTCTGTGGCCTTCAAACTATACTATCTTACAAATTCTAAGGAGTAGCCAGCAAGTCTTAAGGAGTAACCAGCACCTCCTGGTATTTGTCCTTGCAGGAAAACACAGTCTTTGTCTACTGTACTAATTGGGTTGGGAAGTTCAGTCACGTAATGTAGTTTTAAAATGAACAAGTTAAGTCATGAGGGCAAAAATGGAGGATTGAAGAAGTCAGGTTAGGAGGACAAAATGGAGGATCATCACAGTATAAAGTAAAAATGGAGTTAGTACAATAATTCAATACAAGTACAATAAGGATTTTTTTAATAATCCCACATCAGTCCCCCCTATGAAATGTTAGATTCTAAGAGATAAAAACTTTATTATGTTAGTATCAGAAGACGTGTTAACCCAAAGGCACAGAAACCCCGTGGCCGCTAGCTAGGTGTTAATGCAAAGTGCAAGTCTGTCCCTAGAGCTGACCCTAATAGGCTAACTCATCCATCAGTATGGCTCTCGAACACTTCACACCCATGGGTATCCCATGGCAGCTAACCCACCACTTCTCCGCACGGGGTCTTTACCATTCACTGACAGATGCTGTCCCTAAGCTAGTCCCTTCCTAGAATTCCTGCACTTTATCAACGAAAGGGATTGTTTGCAGCGGCAGACAGGGTGAGTTGACGTCTTGGAAGTCTTGGTCATCAACTTCGAGATGGGTGAAAGTGGGTGCCGTTTGGTCAACAGTCTTCATGAGGGATTTTCTCAGACATGGGAGGACACAACAAAAGAGAAGAGCAAGAATAAAAAGAAAAATTAGTATAGCCATACCAATCTGCATTAAAGCCTTTTGCCATCCTGTCATCCAACCAAACCATCTTTCCCAGGGATCTTTTATCCCAGAATTCCTTTTTAACTCTTCAGACAGGTCATTTAATTTTTCTATGGCTAATGTAACTTTACCATTAGGGCCTGTGTTTTCTGGGATATATGTACAACATGTCATGGTGTCGGGCAAAATTTTACAAACCCCTCCTTTCTCGGCTAAGATCATATCTAGGGCCATTCTATTCTGAAAAGTCATTTGGGATGTGGCCTGCAGCTGTTCGGCCAACCCCTGGAGGGCGTCTCTGGTGTAATTAACAAAACGCTGTTGGTTGTAATAAATATAATTTATCCAGTTTAAATTCTTGTTTGCGGTAACTATGGTAAAAATTGATTCAAATCCTGCAGCAACCTCATCTCTTGCTTTAAACTCATTGGGTACCCCCCTAGGCACCCCAATGGCATCAATGTAAATGTGAGGGTCAAAACTTCCTTTTACTGGGGCTTCACGTTTAACCTTAGTGTGGCTGGGCTCATGGGTGTTGAGGTGTGTGTCAGAGATGATGTGTATAGGCATAATGGCCTTAGTCAAAGTACACTCCCCCCACCACTCTGTGTCCATTCTGGATCTTAACTGTAAATCCCCACACAACCAGTAAATATCTCCTAATGACCTAGTGTGATGCTGCAGTAAACGTACAGGAACAGTTCGATATGTAGCACAATATCCTTCGGGAAAGTTACCCACAAATTTACCAATCCCATCGTCCATGGCATAGCAAGTGTAATTACCTTTATATATTGTAATACCATCTGGGGGTTTGACATCCTGGGTTAGGAGAGGATACTCCTTTGTCCATGCAATACATATGGACCTGTTAAAATTATAGTGATAGGCAAAAAGGCTTAAAACACATTCTTCTATATCTACTGGTAGGATTAAAGGCACGGTACCCAGGTGAGGCCGGGCACCGCCACACACATAACATGCAGTTCTATTATGCTTATTAGCATTGTATTTCATCCATTCTAACCATAGATTTACATCATTAAAACCTGTTTCAGCGGCCATGGTATCTTCAAAAGTGGGGTTAGCAATGGCCATCATGTCTTGAAAGGTCTGGATATGAGGTTTTAATGGGTTAGGGACCATATGGGTGGCCCCTTGCCACTCAGAAGAGTTGCACATATCTTTAAGGTAGAAATGCCCTAACTTTTTATAGGAACCCTTTTTCCAATACATTCCCATCACATACTGGTCTGCATCTGTTGGGCTTGGATGCTCAATGTTAAGAATTAATTTCATTGGTGTACTCCCCCCAGGCTTTCTCAAAGTCATCCTCTGGAGGAGGGATCTACCATGATCATCTACTTTAGATACGGCACTTTTTGGTTTGTAACCCCAGGCAGGCCCGGCATTCCATCCCGCCGCCCCCCAATGGTCACAATTGTGCCCCCATTGCTTGTCAACTACACAAACATATGGGTCTTTCGAATGAGGGATATCTCTATAGATGCTCTGGATTTGTGGTGTGGGAAATGGGCATTCTACAATATCACAGTAGTCAAAGGTATAAGTAGCCACCTGGGTGCACGATGAATTACACCAGAAGGTGTACCCACTAATGTCTTTGGTAATGGCTACTTGCTGGGCCTTCATAAGGCTAATTAAGGAGAAGATGTACCAGAGATACATGTTTGTGCAATATTCGCTTCCTCTGGGGCAGGAGATTTCTTGCAGTGGGAAGCGTGGATCCAATTTGGCCTACCGGCCAATTTGACGGAGGTTGCGGTAATCAGGAGAACTTGGAATGGACCGTCAAATCTTGGTTCTAGGGTATTTTTCCGCACAAACTTCTTGACCAGGACCCAATCTCCGGGAAGTAGGTTATGAGAACCTGTATCCAATTCGGGATCTGGAATTGAAGAGAAAACTTGGGCATGTATTTTGTTTAGGACACTTGCAAGTTCAGTTACATAGTCTACTAAAACATCTGATTGGAGTTGCAACTGCTGTGGATAATAACAACCTAGCCTGGGTGCTGTCCCAAATAGAACCTCATATGGGGACAGCGAATGCTTCCCTCTAGGTGTGTGCCTAACACTAAATAAAGCTATTGGTAGGCTTTCTGGCCAGGGCATCTTTGTTTCTTGTGACATTTTTAACATTCTGGTTTTTAGAGTGCCATTCATGCGCTCCACTTTACCACTACTTTGTGGGTGGTAAGGGGTATGGAAGGCTAGAGTCACCCCTAGGGCAGTCCAAATTTCTTTAGTCACAGTTGCTGTAAAGGCTGGGCCTTGATCACTCTCAATGACTTCTGGGAGTCCGAATCTACATACAATATCTGTAAGTAGGCGCCTTGCGGTTGTTTTTGCAGTGATATTGGCCACTGGGTAGGCTTCTGGCCAGCCTGAGAACATGTCCACTATTACTAGTGCATATTCATGGGGCCCACTCTTGGGCATTTGGATGTGGTCAATTTGAATCCGCTGGAAGGGGTACATGGGCTTTGCCAGGTGTTTCGCAGGTACTTTAACTGGTCTTCCTGGATTGCATTTTGCACAAATGACACAGGCCTTGCAGAAGCTATTGATCAATGTTGTGATTCCAGGTGCTTCATAATACTTCTGTATGAGGGCGGCCATCAATTCTTTTGACAGGTGTGCAGGCCCATGTGCCCATTGGACAACTGCTGGATACAAATTTCTGGGAAGACAAAATTTGAAGTTGTTGTAATATATTCCGTCCTTTTGGACAGCTCCTTTCTTTTTCCATTTCTGGATTTCTTCAGGAGTGACTGCAGCTTGCTGTTCTTGTAAAATTCGCAAATCAGTAGGAAGAGTTTGCAGAGCAAAAATAGGGACTTCTTCTTCTTCTTGTCCGGACACTTCTTCATCCACTTCCTGCAGATCCCTGGCCGCTAGCTTAGCAGCCTGATCAGCTAAATGGTTGCCCTTTGCTTCATCTGTATCCAATTTCCCATGGGCCTTGACTTTCAAAACGGCCACTTCTTCGGGAAGTAGGAGGGCATCCATTAGCTCCTTGATTGCAGTGCTGTGTTTGACTGGTGTACCGGCGGTGGTAAGAAATCCTCGTGTCTTCCAAATTAGGCCGAAGTCATGTGCCACACCCAGAGCATATCTTGAATCTGTATAGATGTTGGCACGTTTTCCTTCGGAAATTTTGCATGCTGAAGTCAGAGCCTGTAATTCAGCTTCTTGCGCAGACATTGCTGGCGGTAAGGATGATGATTTGATGACTTCGTCTGTTGTGGTTACGGCATATCCTGTGTGATATGTTCCTCCTTCATCGGCATATCTTGATCCATCCACAAACAGGGTAAAATCCGGATCTGGTAATGGATTCTCATGCACAGTTGGTAAGTGCACTGTTTCCATTTTCATCTGTTCAAAACAGTCATGAGGTGTTTCTGGGTCATAATCATTCTTTATGACCAGGTCTTGAAATTCCTTTTCCAGGAAATGGCGTGGCCATGCTTCCAGAAGGTCAGTTGTTGGGTATTTGGCAATACCATTTTCCTGTAGCTGTTCTTCATTCATGGTGGCCCATAGTTTTGCCATGGGCCCAAGATCATTCCATGACCTTGTCTTCAACTTGGTAACAGGAATATGTGGGATAGCGGTATCCCAATGGCGGTAGAGGTAGTTAAGTTGTTGAGGTAGCTGGACCAAGACCATGCTATTACCTTCAGAGTCACAATAAAAGTCTTGTGCAGTGAGCTTTACATCGGTCCAGTGGTAAAGCTCATCTTCATAGCAAGGTTCGGGAGTAATGTTTGGCTTGTACCACATGGTACAGAAGGCGTAATCCGGGCCTTCACAAAGAGGTGTCTCATCTTCATAAAATGACAAATGTGGATGCATGACTTTCTTGATACATCCACAGAGCAGGTAGATGTAGGTTTCATCTGTGATAAATCCATAATAGATACCCCCCTCAGGGAGTGGAAGAAGAGTGGACGGATTAAGCACTTGACATCTTTGGATGGAAATGTTGTCAGGCAAAAGAAGATGACACTGTAGGCGCAGGTGTCTGGCTGGAGACACGTGCTTGAGCTGGACTTGGTTGATAATAGCAGAAATGTCATGAGGGGCCAAAACAACCAGAGGGTGGCCAAGGACCAGGTCCGAGGTTCTTTCAATGAGCTCTCTTGCGGCAAAAACAGCCCTGAGACAGGAAGGAGTCCCTCTGGCCACAATGTCTAGTTGACATGAGAAATATCCAATAGGCCTCTGGCGGCCTCTTAAGTCATTCGTTTGGGTGAGAACTCCTGTTGCGTGGCCTTGTCTTTCAGAGACAAATAATTTGAAGGGTTTGGAGTAGTCAGGTAGGCCCAAGGCAGGAGCAGAAGCAATGGCACGTTTTAAAGCACCGAAATTGTCCAGAGCTTCATTGGTCAGACAGAACGGGTCAGACTTAAGAGCATCATAGAGAGGTTGCATAAGCAGAGAGGCTTCTGGGATCCATGCTCTGCAGTAGGAAATGAGGCCTAGGAAGGCATGAAGAGACTTTGAAGTCCTTGGAGGTGGAATGTCCAGAACAGCTCTTACCCGGTCCCGAGTAAGATGTCTGGTACCTTGAGATAGGCAATGTCCAAGGAAGATCACTGAAGATTGACAGAATTGTAGCTTGATGAGTGAAGCTTTGCATCCTTGTTCTGCCAAATAGCAAAGGAGACTAATTGAGCAATTTTCAGTAGTGGGTATATCAGCTCCACAGAGTAACAAATCATCCACATACTGGAGCAGAACAACTTCTGGGTGCTCGGCTTGCCATGGGTCAAGGATGGTACCCATGGCCTTTGCAAATTGACTTGGAGAATTTTGTGCCCCTTGGGGCATGACAGTCCAGGTATACTGTTGCATCTCATGAGTGAAAGCAAACAGGTATTGACAGGATGGGTCCAGTGGGACACTGAAAAAGGCATTGGCCAGGTCAATAACTGTGAAGAATTTTGCAGATGGTGGGACTCCAGAGAGCAGAGTATGGGGATTTGGTACAAGAGGGGTGTCCAGGACGGTAGCTTCATTGACAGCACGGAGATCCTGAACCATCCTGTACTTCTCTGGCTCACCCTTTGGAGTTTTCTTTTTCACAGGAAATAACGGGGTGTTGCATTCAGATTTACATTTTACCAGGGCACCCTTCTCCAAGAGTGCCTTGATGTGGATAGAAATGGCAGCAGACTGTGCTGGTTTTAAGGGATATTGTGGTTTTCTTGGTAGCTTAGCTCCTGGAATGAGCTTCACCACCACAGGGGGAACATTTAGGTGACCTATGTCCTCTGGGCCTGAGGACCATAACTTGGCGGGCACCTGTGTTTTTAATTCCTCTGGGAAATTAGACCTTAATTCTGCTGCTTCCTCACGGGGCTTTTCTAAATGCAGCATCAGAGGCAAGGAGCACAGGGCTGAGGTGTCTGATACAGATAGAGGTGTAAACATTTCTACCTGCCCATCCGGGGTAAAGGTGATGGATGCTTGCAGGCGTGAGAGAACATCAGCACCTAACAGGTTAATTGGGCATGTGGAGGATACTACAAAGCGAGCGAGCAGGCTAGAACCAACTCGAAGTGGAGTTGTTAGAGGGCTATGTCTCGGCTGGCCATCCACTCCAACACAAGAGACATCGATATTTGACAGAAAAGATGGGTCTGGCAGGTCTTGTTCTCGCAGAACACTACGGGCTGCACCTGTGTCAACAAGGAATGTGGTAGGGTGGCCTTCAATGGGCAAAGTCACTGTGGCAAGTGGCCCCCCTTTATCCCCTGTAGACACTGCCATTACAGGGGTTACAGACACAGGCTTGCCAGCTTCCTAATCATCTGGTTCTTCAACAATTGGAACCTTTTTCTCGGTCTTGGGGCCTGGGGCAGGCTTGGAGAACTTTTTGGGTGCCCCTGGTTCCCTTTTAGGTTCCGGACAGTCACTTCTGTAGTGTCCCTGAGCCCCACAATTAAAACAAATTACATCCTCTAACTTGACTCCCTTGGTGCCAGAGGTGATGGGGGTAGCGCGGGCCACCATGAGGGGAGCTGGATTGGGTCTTCTTGGGGTCTGAACAGATTCCAAACCTCTAGCAACTAAAAGCAGGGTATCCAGGGGAACAACCTTATATTCAGGGCGTGCAGCAATTATTCCCTTACGTATAGAGTCTTTAACACCTTGGACAAACGCACCTGACAGCATTTGTGAATGAATTTTGTCTGTAAGATCAAATCCTAAATCTGTAAACATTTGATACAGTCTTGCATGGAACCTTTCTACTGATTCTCCTTTGTCTTGAATAACATCAGTGAGGCCAGCAGCCTGATCCGCAAGTTTGTCTTTAGCCCATTCTCTTAATTGGGTGCAAAAGGTTACCCCGGAGGGGTAATCAACATCACTGGAAAGTAGATCTGTACTGAGGTGACGGGCCATGCTCGGCCAGTATGCATCCCCTGCTTTAATAGCACAAATGCTCAGCAAATCACGCCATGCGGCGGAATAGGTCTTTTGAATTTGAACTATCCCTCGGTAAAAAGGCATAGGCTGTTTTTCTGGGTCGGGGAGCGATTTCATTAATGCGCTAGCTTGAGTGGGGTTAAAGGCAACATATTTAGGAGGGGTCCGTTCACCCCGGCCCTTGTGTCCAAAGGGATCATCGATGGAACGATGAGTTGAGGCTCCTGCAGCGGCTCCTGCAGCCTCCGACGAGTCCTGGGATGAACTATCCTCATCTCTCTCATCTAATTCTATGATCTGAGCTTTCTTTCGTGCAGGGCCCGGGTAAGGTGACAGGACCGGAGGATGAGCGGGGGTCCCAGATGCGGGGGTGGCTAGCGAGTCATAACCGGGGGATAGGTAGTCACCGGGAATTACCGGCATCAGGGCTGTACTGGGGGCCGCCATATTAGTGGCCGGAAAGGGTATTGTATTAGGGTTAAGGGAAGAAGTGGCGGCCATGTTGGATGTGGGCACATCCGGAGCAGACTGTGTCGGACTGGGCATGACCGGGACCTGGGGAGTGGCTTGGGGAAGGGGTAGTGGATATCCGGGATAGGGCAGAGTCATGGGATACGGGAAGGGGTAGGGCCAGGCTGGGGAGGGGAAGGAGGTGGGGTATTGGACTGGGGTGGAGATGGGAGGGGACGGAGAGGGATTGGTAGGGGTGGGTGGAGGGGAAGGAGTCGGGGCGAGGGTGGAAGAGGTGGTTAGTTGGGCGGATGAGGAGGGGAGGGGATCATGAACGGAGAGGGAGCGTAGGGAAGGAATGGCAGATGAAATGTTAGGGAGAGGTACAGCAGGTAGCGTAGGGATGGATGAGGATGATGGGAATGTTAGGGACGGGGAGGGGGAAAAGAAAGATCCATCAGAATTCAGGACCGGGCAAACAGGGGAGGTGGCGGGATGGGTGTTAGGAGGATTGGGAGTGGGGAACATAGTCAGCTGGCTATCACCCACTGCTGACTGAACCTTGGGGATAGACGTCCCCTGGGCGCCACTTTGGGGCGCTGGCTGAGGGTAGACCCCAGCAACACAATTCTGATGATACACAAACAATTTCACACCTTTGTGATTTATTTCTTCCTCAACCCAACCTTCTAGCTGAATAGCCTTCGCTACTCTGTACCATGCTTCAGCAGTCTTTAATAAACCATTATCTGTAAGCTTGCCTTTCATTTCTGCCAGTAACTTACGCCAACTTTCTGGTTGCAATCTTCCACCCGTTGGTACAGTAATTTTACATACTTTTGCAATCTTTACAACACCTTTAACCATCTCCTCACCCTCTCTGTTTTCTACCAAATCACATGCTAACCAGCCCTTACTGGGCTTACCCAAATCCTGCCCCATAATCCCCCTACCCCTATACCAGCGTCCTAGATATATAGAGAGAGAGAGAAACCTGAACAAGAACGTCTACAATGCTCGACTGCCACCCGAGAACCGTGGGACTTTCTCAGGTGCGTCTTCCCAAAACGTAGACTAGTCACTGAATCCGCCTACCCGGGGTGGTAGACACGGATTGGAGCGAGGTGAGAAGTGTGTGACCAATCACTTCTCTTTTAAGAGGAATGGGAGTGGATAGTATAATAATATAGGAAGTATAGAAAAGATGAAAGGCAAGGAAAATCCTTAGAGACAGACACAGGAGTTCATGAGACTCCTAATTAGACAAACAAGACAACAATACAATTGAAATAGAGTGCATGCATCACAGTACAAATGAAATCAACAATAATCCCTTTCCTTTTACATGTGCTTACTCCAAAGTCACCTCCCTCAACCTCGTAGTGTCCCCGCTCGGAGAATGACTTCCTCAAGTCTCACTATCACAATTAAATAATCAGTGGACCTTCAACTCAACTAGAGCCGAAGGGTCCGGGTCAGGACGTCCCCAACTCAACTAGAGCTGGATGGTCCGGGTCAGGACATCCCCAACTCAACTAGAGCTGGGTGGTCCGGGTCAGGACGTCCCCAACTCAACTAGAGCTGGATGGTCCGGGTCAGGACGTCCCCAACTCAACTAGAGCTGGATGGTCCGGGTCAGGACGTCCCCAACTCAACTAGAGCTGGATGGTCCGAAAGCGCACAGTGAAGCTAGCTAGGCTATCAAAGTGACACAAAATTGGATCACAGGAAACTATGATTCTACACAGATCCCACAGTTCCACAAACTTCTTTTTCCATACAGCCACAGCCACGAGGCTCCTAAAAGAAGTAAACAGGCAAAGAAGACCCCCAGGAACACATCCACAGGTCAACCCCCCTTTATCCCAAAAGGGGTAAAATACAAACAGACAGACAAACTGAAGACCCAGGCAAATCCCCTCAGGTCCACCCCCCTTTATCCCAAAAAGGGGAAAACAAGCAAAACAGAGAACCCCAGGCAAATCCCCTGCAGGTCCACCCCCCTTTATCTCAAAATGGGGAAACAGGCAAAAATTCAAACACACCCAGGCAACAGATAGACTAAAATGCAGGTAAACAAGTGAGTAACGAGGCACCGGGCAAGATATTACCTGTCTTTGATGTCCTCCCGGGAAGCAGTCACAGACACGTGGACGGGTCAATCAAAGGGGCCGGAACATACCGGTGGCTCTGCAGAAGTCTCTACCGTGTACCTGGAGGTGATCAATCTCCTTTCCTTCCCCCCGGATTCCTCCGTCCACCCTTGTCTTCCTTAGGACGGCTCACCGGCCGGACATAGCCCGATGCCCCACGTTGGGCGCCAAGTTGTTATGGTACTTTTTTTAAGTCAACCAAAATGTTCAAATGTCTATCTGTTCCTGTCCAAATCAATAAAATTAAATTGCGTATATACGCTGAAGTAATTAAGTCTGACACACAAGGTTCAGGTTAAAATAACTTCGGGAAAGTTTATTGGCAAGTGAAGAAAAAGCGGGCGCGCAGGCCCTTTTAAGAGGCATTTTGCGTCATCATTGATTATTAGAATATCAGCAAATAAACACCATCAATTGGATTAATTGTTAAGTGTCGGTGTTAGTGTCTTACCTATTGGTTCAAAAATAAAAAAGGTTAGTCCCGTGCCCACCCATCAGAGGTGGGATTATTCTGGACACGGGTGGGGATAAGGGGGTCCTAAGCGTCATTTTACACGGTCAATGATATCAGGCTTTATGTCCAGGTGCAAGGTCTCTTATGAATAGAACATTTCATTACTACTGTGTTCTGTGGCCTTCAAACTATACTATCTTACAAATTCTAAGGAGTAGCCAGCAAGTCTTAAGGAGTAACCAGCACCTCCTGGTATTTGTCCTTGCAGGAAAACACAGTCTTTGTCTACTGTACTAATTGGGTTGGGAAGTTCAGTCACGTAATGTAGTTTTAAAATGAACAAGTTAAGTCATGAGGGCAAAAATGGAGGATTGAAGAAGTCAGGTTAGGAGGACAAAATGGAGGATCATCACAGTATAAAGTAAAAATGGAGTTAGTACAATAATTCAATACAAGTACAATAAGGATTTTTTAATAATCCCACATCATGTGTATCACAGTGTGTGTGGCAGTTCATGTGTATATGTGCATAAATCTCAGCATTCAAACGCCAACACCACATACGAACACACCCAGGCCGCCCGAGCCCCACGTGCAGTGGCACTTAGGGCCACCCGATGGTCCCTATATCTTCAGGGGCCCGGCCAGCGCTGTGGCCATGGTATAGCGCGACCGGGCCCCTTTAAAAAAAAAAAAGCAGCCGCAGCAAGTGCTGCTGTGAGGAAGTGGTGACTTCCTCCCAGCTCACTCCGCGCGGGAGGAGCACGCGCCCGGCAGTGAAGAGGGAGAGCCAGCCGACTACTCCCATCAGCTCCAGCCACCCTCATGCAAGGAAAAGCTAAGAGACAGGAGGGTGGCTGGAAAATGAGCTGTGTGTGTACGTATATGTCTATGTTTGTATGTATGTATGTATGTCTGTATGTCTATGTATATCTGTCTGTCTGTATGTATGTCTGCATGTATGTATATATGTCTGTATGTCTGTCTGTATGTATGTATGTCTGCCAGTATCAATGTATGTTTGTATATCATTATGTATGTCATTATGTATGTATATATGTATGTCTGTATGTCAGTATGAATGTATGTCTGCATATCATTATGAACATATGTCTGTGTGTATGTGTGTATGAATGTCTGTATGCATGTCATTCTCAATGTATGTCTGTATGCCATTATGAATGTATGTCTCTATGTCCGTCAGTATGTGTGTATGTGTGCATGTATGTCGGTGTATGTATGTATGTGTCTTTATGTCCTCATGCATGTGTGTCTGTATGTATGTTAGTATGTGTCTGTCTGTCATGCCTGTGTGTCTGTATATGTGTGTATGTCTCAGTATGTGTGTCAGTATGTATGCCTGTATGCGTGTATGTCTGTTTCAGTATGAGTGTCTGTTAGTATATATATCTGTGTCCTTTTATATCAGTGTGTGTGTTTGTGTCTGTGTGTGTATTCCTGTGGGCGGTATTTGGAGGCGGACCCTGTGGGCGGTATTTGGAGGCGGGCTCCCGGGGGCCCAGACCCTGAGCTGAGGTAGGGGCCTCAACATTTCTGGTGGCGGCCCTGAACACACCACTACATTCACACAAACATACTCCAACAAAAACATGCTTACATTAAAACACACAAACACTGCTCATTGCTAATTACAACCCTGCAACCAAGGGACAATGGTAGAGCCCCAGCTGTCAAAGCATTGTTGGAGTTGTATGACAGATGATGATCTACCTTTTGGCCAGCCATGCAATAAGGGGGCCCAAAACAATTAATGCACTAGAGCGCTCACTACTTTACGTCTGCCTCTGTGTTGGGGTGGGGAGCTTGATTGCATGCCAGGGAGTGGGGGGGACAGGGACCCGGGGCCCAATCAAATGCTTGCCCAGGGTCCAATCAATATTAAATCCTGACCCTGAAATCTACCAATGACAAAACACTTGCTACACATCACACCATAATCCCCAAGCATACAGAATCTTTCTAAAACAAATAAGTTAAAATAAAATATGAAATCCGTAAATTGCTGGATAGTCCTAGTTATTAAATACAAAGTAGAAGAGAAACACACACATACATCGGTCATCCAATTATGGGGAATGGGAAAAATGATTTATTTTCCCCCCCCAACACAGTAAAGCTCCTACCCCGCTCCCACCCCCCAACCCCCAACACACACACACACACTAACTTCAATGTCCCTACAATAAATACTACAGCCCCTAAACACATGCATACACACACACACACTACACTGCAAAATTTCCCCAGACACTCAATCCCACAAGCAGCATCCTCCCACACGCAACCGCACAAGCTGCATCCCATCCATGCATAAAGCCTGCAAGCAGTATCCCAACCACAAGCAGAATTCCTCCCTTATTTGGATCTTCACAAGTTTCTTATTCACATTCCTACCCACACCCCAACCTCACAATCAACCTCCAAATGCATACAACACCACATGCAGCACGCACAGAACACCTCTCTCAACCCTGTCCAACTTTTGTCCTCTGGTATTCCACTTATGGGGACACCAGAGACAAATCCCAAGCAAACACAGAACAAGCATTTACTTGTGCTGCGCTGTGCTAAACAAGCAAAGGGACTTTTGTCCATGCTGTTACTTTCTCCCAGCATTGGCTGACATCATCACAGGGGCCCAACTGCGCAGTTAAAGTACTGCAGGGCTGACCGGGTCCTGAAGACATATTGTCATTGGGTGGCCTTAAGAGCTTGGGCCATGCGGGCCGTATTTGGACAATGGGCTGCATGAAAAAACACTGCGGGCTTAAGGGGCAGCTGATTTGCTCCCCCCCGATTAACTGGGCCCGGGGCAGCTGCCGCTTTTGCCCAGTGTTAAAGACTGCCCTGTTTGTACATATTTTAAATACTTTGTACAGAGTTCGGATGGAAAAAGCATTGATTTTAAACTAAACAAAGCATGCATCCAGCCAATTTGTGAGGGTTGACTGAATGAAAATTGGTATTCGGCCATTTAAATCAGATTTTGTCCATTCAGAAAAAATATGATGTAAAGTGAATTACTCTGTTAGTGGTAATCTTTCTTAATAGTGGGTTCAACTTCTGTCTATAACAAATACGCGACAATCAAATGTGAACAACCTTGATAACAACTTTGTAGATTGATATACCCAGTTCATTGCATTCATTTACTTGCTCGATCTGTGTGAATGGAGTGTCTAGACCACCAGTGCTTTTCATCTCTGACGTACACAGCTTAACCATAATAGGCTGTAAAAATATACTGCTGTGCTGTGAAAGGCCTCTGCTGGTCCTTTAAAACTAATTCAAAGCAATTCGTTCTTTTAAAATGTCAGCTAAGGCAGTGGTGATTTCTGCAGGCATGAACTGAACATGATAATTTATCTATTTCATCTTTTTAAACCTATCTTACAGCAAGAAAATGTAAATCCGAGACACTCGACAAATAACTAGACAGCTCTTGCAACATTTGTTAGGAAAATAGTTGTTTTAACTGCCACATAAAAATCATAGTATGGACATTCAAAAGCATCTTCTAGCACTCCAGGACTCAAACATTCCTAGTAGTTTGTACTAAAATGTTATGGAGACATGATAGCAATCTCTCTGTCAGAGAAAAGATTAATCTAATTCCTTGTGTCATATCTATATTTACTCGTTTTAATCATTGCTGTAACACACTTCGGTGAAAACTTTGAAAGATATGACTTTTGTGGATGTTACGGAGGATAAAACTTCAATTAACAAATTGGGGAAAAAAGAGAAATGTTTGAACATGTTTGACAGATCGATCATTCGTGTTTTTTTTAGAATTCCATGTGGTTCTATCACATGGAATATTTTGTTCATACCATTTTACTGGATCATTTTAGAATTTAGAGGTGGTTGGTAAACCATATTAATTTGTAGTGCGCTGCGTAACATTTCAAAAACATTTTCAGTTAATGAAACATGTTACTTTCTTTTATGGACGCCTTAGGCTCAGCTACATTGTCCATTTGTGCCCCTTCTTCACTCAAGATGATTCCTCTAAATAGGTCTTCCCAGTGACAATATTGCACATGACTATTTGTCTCTCTGCTCTGCCCATCTAACAGCCATGCATCAACACTGACAGTTATCCGACATTAAATTCCAACTCTGTCTACATTGACACCTATACCACAATGTATTTCTAAACTGACTACCAAGACAAGAATCTCAGAATCTCTGCAGGTCCCTCACTTAGGAAACATAATGAAAAAAATTAAAAGAATAGTTCAAGAAATGGAAATATGGCTATGAATGCAGAACAAAATATTACAAGAGGAAAAAGTGTTAAAGGAACACTATAGTCACCTAAATTACTTTAGCTAAATAAAGCAGTTTTAGTGTATAGATCATTGCACTGCAATTTCACTGCTCGATTCACTGTCATTTAGGAGTTAAATCACTTTGTTTCTGTTTATGCAGCCCTAGCCACACCTCCCCTGGCTATGATTGACAGAGCCTGCATGAAAAAAAAAACTGGTTTCACTTTCAAACAGATGTAATTTACCTTAAATAATTGTATCTCAATCTCTAAATTGAACTTTAATCACATACAGGAGGCTCTTGCAGGGTCTAGCAAGCTATTAACATAGCAGGGGATAAGAAAATCTTAATTAAACAGAACTTGCAATAAAGAAAGCCTAAATAGGGCTCTCTTTACAGGAAGTGTTTATGGAAGGCTGTGCAAGTAACATGCAGGGAGGTGTGACTAGGGTTCATAAACAAAGTGATTTACCTCCTAAATGGCAGAGGATTGAGCAGTAAGGCTGCAGGGACATGTTCTATACACCAAAACTGCTTCATTAAGCTAAAGTTGTTCAGGTGACTATAGTGTCCCTTTAATTGGGTGTTGAAATGGGATGGAATGGTATAGGGGAGCTATAAGAAGCAGTCTGTGTGTCCCAATGCTTCTCTATGAAAGCATCAGTTAATTTAACCCTTTTGTTGCCGAAATGGGGCAGTAATCTAAAGAGTTTATGGAAAACTACATTATATATATATATATATGTACATTATTAAGTGTCAGAACCTGCTTGTTAATGTTTGGTAAATGAAAACACTTGACAATGTTTTTACCACACACTACATTAATGCCAGCTTACATATTGATATTGAAAATAACTGTTTTCATGCATGATTGACACTTGGAACTTTCATTGGTAATAAGATTTTTTTTATGAATATTTATTCTACAGTAACACAAACTTCCATTCTCATTGTAGCTGCTAATAATTGTAGAATTAACAGTTATTTTCACTGTTTACGATATTAATTTCTCAATAATTTCCTGAATGGTTTGTTTATGCCTTAGCTTCCCATCCAAAATATTATTTACCAGGAGTAGACTGGGCAGTTTTGAATGTTGGAAATTTGTTGTCATTTGTGTTAAGAGAATTGTTTAGAGTTAGGCAGTTATCATTGGATGGACTTGGCAGTTCATTAGTTAATTGGTTAATTGCATGGTAACATTTGTTTGTGTTTGACGTATTTAATGCACTATACTTAATGGGCCCTTAGAGAAATATCTGTTATCAAATTGGCACACAGGATGTGATTTTGGGTCACGCATACCTTGGAATTTCCGCTACCAGTTTCCTTCCCAAGGTTTTTTTTTTTTTTCACAATTTACTTTTATATGATTAAAACTGCATTTGTAACTCAAATGCCATGCAGATTAAGCATAGATTTTTCATTTGTATGCATCAACATATCCATTATGGGAGGTTTTTTTTAGCAGTTAGGCAATAAGGGCACTTAATGTCCTTTTTTATTTTTGTACTAATTGTTTTCTTAATTATGTCTACATTGTTGATGTTTTTTTTGTCTCTAGTTGTATAAATGTAGGAACAATTTAATCTTTACAATTTAAATTCTTTCTGAAGTCTTCTTTTGGGAGTTGCTTTAGTACACATTTTTGTTAATATATTCACCTCTAACAAACAAACAAACAGCTTCTTATACATACATGAACACAATGTCCATTTAATATGACATTTGTAATGTGATCTAGCAGACAGATGGATTTACTGCTTTGTAAATATCATGTCCTGGTTATTAATAAATCGAGAAGAGATTGTATAAGTTTTACTCTCTCTGACTTGGCTTTGTTTATAAAGTTTTCTTTCAGTTTAAAGGAACACTATAAGCATCAAAAAACATTAATTAAAGGGACGCCTAATTAAGCAGTTTTAGTGTATAGATCATGCCCCTGCAGTCTCACTGCTCAATTTTTGCCATTTAGGAGTTAAATCACTTTTGATTCTGTCCATACAGCCCTAGCCACACCTCCCCTGGCTGTGACTCACATAGCCTGCATGAAACAAATTGTTTCATTTTCAGTTGGATATTTGCTTCAGAAACTTTAAACAGAAGGCTCCAGCGAGTTATTGAAGGCTATTAACAGACCAGGAGATAATTTTAAATTAAACAGAATTTGAAAAAAAGGAAGTTTAAACATATAAGACACATGCAGGGAGGCGCGGCCAGGGATATATAGACAAAGTGACTTAACTGCTAAATGGTAGAGAATTAAGCATTGAGTCTACAGAGGCATGATCTATAAACCAAAACTGCTTCATTAAGATACAGTTGTTTTGGTGACTATAGTATCCCTTTAATGCCAAGAAGAACTATATCCATTGCTGATAGGTGCAGCTATTAAGCCACAAAGTGGATCAATGTTACTTTAGCTCATGGGTCGTCAACCTGGTTCCTACCGCCCACTAGTGGGTGTTTCAGGATTTCAGGTGGGCGGAAGGGGGTTCGGCGGCACAACAAGCTGAATCCTTCTTCCATCGAGTGGGCGGGCGCGAGTGCACAAACGAGCATGAATGCGTACATACGCGTGCGAACTTGTGAGAACAAGAGAGCGCGTGCGCGCAAACAAGAGAACGCGTGCATGTACGTGCGTGCCAACACGAGCGAGTGTAACACGTGGGAAGAGGAAGGGAAGGAGTGGCAGCTGATGCACGATAGCAGGGACAGGCAGAAGCAGAGCAGAGCACTTGTAAAATAGGAGAAAGAAAATTTATAGGCAGGAAAAGGAGAGAATTGTTGTTGGCTAATAATAATAAGTGGGATAACTAGCTTAGACTTACTTTTGGACATTGCCATAAGAAAGGTAAAAGAAAAGCATTAAACAAGGAGATAAAAAGGAAAAGATTAAAAAAAAAAAAACTTTTTTAAAAAGGGAAGGAAAATAGAAAAAAGGGGTTAAAATAAAGGAGGAGGGTAGGCAGTGTTTAGACTAGAGTGGCTCATGTTTTGGCAAGTTAAGTTTTTTTATCTTATAAAATAAAAGAAAGAAAGAAGGAAAATAAGTAAAGGAAGGAGAAGGAGAGAATAAAGAGAAAGGGAAAACGAGACCCCTGATATAAAGATATAATATAAGGAAGGTAAATAAGAAGAAGGCAGATAAAGTAGCAAAAAAAGGGGGAGTAAACGTAATAAAAATTGGCAGCTAAAACAGCATTGTTTTGGGTGTTTGTAATAAAAGGGAAACGGGGGGAGGAGAAGCACTGTGTGGAGTGCAGATCAAAATGTGGTAAGAGTAAAAGTAGTTGTTAAATTGTGCAACAAATTTAGAACCCACGTCTGAAACAAATAAATATGCTCGTGGCTATTTACCAGAATACCTGAAGACACTTGCGCTAAAAAGTTCGAGTTACTGCAGCACTGGTGGACGGTAAGGACATTTTACCATCAAGAAAGATGCATTAGTGGGTGGTAGGTATAAAAAGGTTGACTACCCCTGCTTTAGCTATTATAAAATCAAGTTTCTTGTTCATATTTTACTTCATTTTATACGCGTTTTATACGCACTTGACTCTTAAGAAATTATTAAATGACTGTAAATAGACCAGGTGCAAACACAGATGGGATCTTTCCTTTTCCGTAGCATAAATGGGACTAAGCTCACTGGGTAATTAAATGCACTTGTAGTGTCAGTAGCTCATCGGCCACTCATTCACGGACACAATAAATTCTTCATTGATGTGACTGATATAGATATTATAGACTTATAGATATAACACTGAATCTCATGTGAACATAGAAGAAATTAGGTTGGCGCATCCAGATGAAGTTTGCACAGAAAGTACTACCAAAAATGTTTTTTGAAGGACAAAAAAGATAAAAGCAGACGTTTCAGGCACAAGCCCTTTTGCCATGCAAATGTCCTTAAACATACAATAACACTCACCAGTTTATATACAGTGAGATAAGCTCCCAAGTGCCACCCCTCACCAATTTAGTTCAGCTGTGTATCGATATTTGGTGTTCCTCCGCCAGAGGAATCTCAGGTGACTCTAAATGGACACTCCATGCTAGAGCTTTGAAATGCAGTGATTTAATTCACAACCGTCTGTATCTAATGCACACAGTATGAGCATACAAACGTAGGATTTGAAATCACACCCTTTGCACTGTACCTCTAAGCTACTTTCTGAGTAGTGAGCTTCGCTGAGATTGTAAGATAACTGAACTATTATATAGTGGGGCATCTAATTCAGACACCCAATTGGAGATTGAATAGGGCGTTTCAAAATCACCTCTCCGGGCATACATCGCATGTGAGGTGTTCTCACACTGTGCCTTACACAATTCCAACTGCTGTGTCCAAGTACTGTTGCTGCTCTTACAATATTGACTGTGGTGAGAATATACTGCATTTTAGAAGAGACCACTACAATATAAGCAAAAATTCTGAGCAGAGCCCTGTAAGGGACTGAGGAAATGATACCGGAGAAACTGACGGAAGCCAAGCACAGAGAGATGGACACAGGTTTCTTCAGGAAGGAAGAGATTCTTTATTGGATCACCGATCGGGACTCAGAGGGACTAATGTCACCAAAATACAGCAAGTTCTGAGCCCCGGACAATAGTGCAGGCTCCTTATATAGGCACATAACTCCTCCCATATTAAGCTCCACCCGCACATTCTCTTGACCAATCAATACAAATAAGAATTAACTTCCTGCTTGACCGCATGGCCTGTCCAGCACAATGGAGGAGGGGAATACTATATCCTGTATTCTTGCACATGCTCCGTACACTACTGATCGTATCTTGCCTCGTGCAACCAACTGATCGATACGTCAGCATATGCACGTACACATGCCACGTGGTAATCTCGGCCTACTAAATTTATTTTTACCGAGATTCCACCACATTCCCCCCTTTGATGCCTCTTGATATTTCACAATTACTTGAGGCATCACTTAACCTTGGTTTACATACACCGCAAGTTACCATGAACCAGACCAGACTTATCTATGATGTGAATCTTCAACACTCATCTTCCTGCATTGGTTCTCCCTGATCTAGAGCCTTATATTTGTAAATTGCCATTATCTGTGCAGCAGCCTTCCTCTCTGCTATATTTTCTATCAGGCTTTGCACAGACCTAACTACTAAGGGTATAAGACATGGCAGGAGTAGACACAACATTAAAATCAGTAGGACTCCACCTACCACTGCCTTAAGCCCTCCAAACCACTCATACCAGCTACCAAACCAACTACTTGGATTATACCCTTTCCATACCTGAGTAGGCACATGCGCTAGTTTAACCATATGGCTAGTAAGCTCAGCTATTGCTTGCCCATCGTCATCTATTTGAAGACAGCAATTGCTCAGGTTAAACTTCCCACATACACCTCCCTCTACTGCCAAAAGGTAATCCAAGGCTAATCTATTTTGGTATACTGCTGTCCTCATCCTGGTATTGTGCTTCGCTAGAAGATTGAGCGCTTGTGATGTCTCGTTAGTAATGATCTCAACCACTGCCTGTAATCTTATAATACGGTTGAGCATATAAATTGGGGTTCTATAACCAAAGGTACCATCCTCTGCCCATGTGGCTGGCCCATAGTAATCTATAATACGCTGGGGAGGCCATTCATTATCTTCCCAGGTGCCTATCTCTATGGGTCCCCTTTTCTTCCTGTGATTCACATCATACACTTTAACACCTAAAGTCTCACCTGTTTCAATAGGTAACAAGAAGAAGGATGGTTTGAGCATACCCAACACACATGCCCCTTCCCAGTCCTGTGACAACTCCGAATAGGCTTTCTTACCACAGATCCAGTACAAATTTGCTGGGGCTCTCCAGTTAGATGTGATGGATAAATCAAACCACACATCCTTTAAATTGGCGTATCTAGCAAACGGGTTAGATGGTTCTGAGACATTTGAAGCCGACCCCCAAGTTGTATTCTTTGTATCATCATCATAAGCTTTTTGCCCTAGACAAGTTAATTCTCCTACAGAAGTATTATACATCATTCCTTTCCTCGCTATGCAAACGTAACCTATGATGGAGGTTTTTAATCTCCACTCAGATTTACCTCTAACACTCATATGATAATCGGCTTGTGTAGATATTAATTGGTCAACTGCCTCAGAACCGGACATTACCTCCTTTGCTTCCCAAGGCCATTGGTCTCCCATGTTAGTACCTCCACACACATAGCAGTTGGTAACATTAAGACTACCGGCAATACTTTCAGCTAAATCAATAAACAGGTTTTTAGCATTATGGGGGATCTTATTATCTATGCTCATCTCTTCATAAAAGGAATGGTATACTTGATGAGTCTGGGAGGATACCGTATCAGTCTCTATCCCTATAAACAATACTGTCCCAGGATCTAAACCCGTCCCATATATTTGAAACCCAAATAAATTACCATATTTATCTAAGAACTTGTCGGGGTTATTTATAAGTATATGGACTGGATTGCATTCCATAGACTTACAATATGGACTGGTAGGCAACTTAGTCACAATCATGTCCTTGTCTACTGTCTGTCCCCAAGTTGCCCACCCCACACAAGACCAATATGGGCAAAAGTTATAATCTCTATTTGGGCATCTAGGACTCACATACTTATTTTTACTACTGGGACAAATATATTTATCGTTAGACCCATACGTCCTCTCCCATCTAAGATCCCCACATACATTCCACGGCTTTCTACCACTTGATATCGCTTTACACGCATCAAATAGCAGAACACCTGAAGAATATACGGATTCTAATACCGTTTTGTTAATTAGGGTCCCCTGAGGATCTCCATTCCTGAGAGTCAACCAAATTGTACGGGGTTGATACTCTGGACTGAAGCACCTAGGTTCTCCTACTCCTAAATGGCACACACTATATTCTATATTTAAGTATCTACATCTTGATACATCTCCTTTACACTCGTATTGCGAATGCCAAATTAGGGTCTGGGAAATATGGGTTACCTGTTCTTGTAGTCTTAATGCATACCTCACAGCTAGGAGTGTCGGTACCTCTACCTTCCTGAATATAAAAATACACATATAAAAACATTATTAAGAATACATCTTTCGTCGTCATCCTCAGTCTTCGTCTGTGCGAAGGCACCTCAGCTTCCAGGATGTAAGGGCTGCAGGGAATGGAGTTCTGCTCGTCTTCACAGGGGTCCCTTCAAGACTTTTCCTGACTTATACACTCGTTGGTGAGCGGACAGGCTTTATTATGGCCTTCTCACTCACTTACCAAATCTCTGAAACAATAAAATTTCTAATCCACAAGGTTCCTCGTCACTCCGACTGAGTCGTGCGCTTTAACCGGATCTTGCAGGGATTCTCTGGATCTGCTGTAGCTTGCCAAGAATCGACTGCTGCTGGTTTAACCCTGGAGTGATGTATCCACGGAGTCACTTCAGCTACTTTTATCGCTGTAGGGGTAGACAAAAGAACAACATAAGGACCTCTCCACTTGGGGCCTAACGGTACATTATTCCACTCTTTAATCCACACTTGGTCTCCTGGGTGGTAACTATGAACTGGGGGATAAATATTCACAGGTAATCTATCTTGTACCCATTTCTGTACCTCCTCCATAGTCTTACCCAACTCTACAACCTGCTGCCGGGTAATTCCTTCTCCCAACTGACTCAAATCCCCCCTTAAGTTACCAAGTACGTGAGGTGGTCGCCCATACATGATTTCAAAAGGAGAGAGGCCCATCCTTCTGGTAGGTGTACTGCGGATTCGCAATAGAGCTATGGGCAAGAGAACGTTCCACTTAAGTTGGGTTTCCTGACACATTTTAGCCAACTGATTCTTAATAGTTCTATTCATTCTCTCTACCTTACCAGAACTCTGGGGTCTATATGCCATATGAAGCCTCCACTTTATACCAAGCATATGAGTCAGTTGTTGTAGGCACTGATGAACAAAAGCTGGTCCATTGTCCGATCCTATAGAGCAGGGTAGTCCATATCTGGGTATTATTTCTCGTAGCAGGAATCTCACAACTTCCCCTGCTTTCTCTGTACGAGTAGGACATGCTTCTACCCAGCCTGAATAGGTGCACACAACTACCAGTAGGTAGTGATGTCCACCAGATTTAGGCATCACTGTATAATCAATTTGTAAATCAGACATGGGGAGTCCCCCCATAAACTGAACTCCTGGTGGCTTTAGTGGTCCTTGCCTTGCATTATTCTTAGCACACGTTACACATCTTCGTACAATGGCCTGAGTCAAGTTGGACAATCTTGGTATGTAGAAATGTTTTCTGAGAGATTCTTCGGTACTGTCTCTCCCAGAATGTGTCCCGTTATGATAGTTTTGGACAATTTCTACCGCTAGGGATGCTGGAATGACTATTCTTCCATCTTCTAACTGATACCATCTGTTCTCCAAATACTTTCCAGGTTCAGTCTTTAACCACTCCTCTTCTTGAGCTGTATAAACTGGAGTCCATTGAGACAGTGGAGTTGGTATAAGAGCAGCTATATGCCCCACATACTCTTGTCTTCCCGATTCAGCGGCACGCTTAGCTGCACTATCTGCCATCCGATTTCCTTTGGTTACATCACCATCTCCTCTCAGATGCGCTCGACAATGTATAATACCGACTTCTTTCGGCTCCCACACTGCTTCCAATAGTTGTAGGATTTCAGCTGCGTACTTGATTTCTTTGCCTTCTGAATTCAATTGTCCTCTTTCTTTATACAAAGCTCCGTGGGCATGAGTGGTTAAAAATGCATACTTGGAGTCCGTGTAGATGTTCACTCTTAAACCTTCAGCCAATTGTAACGCTCGTGTCAGTGCTATCAATTCTGCCTTTTGTGCTGATGTTCCTTTTGCCAGTGGCCGAGCTTCTATCACCTTGTCTATCGTTGTTACTGCATATCCTGCATAGCGGATCCCTTCTTTCACATAACTACTGCCGTCGGTGTAATATTGAACATCAGGGTTCTGGATGGGAAAATCACGAAGATCTGGTCTACTTGAAAATACTTCATCCATTACTTCCAAACAATCATGTTGACTTTCAGTAGGTTGTGGCAAAAGGGTAGCTGGATTTAAGGTATTTACAGTCTCTAAATGCACTCTTGGGTTTTCACACAACATTGCTTGATACTTGGTCATACGGCTGTTGCTAAACCAATGATTTCCTTTGTAATCCAACAACGTCTGTACTGCATGTGGGACTCGTACATAAAGTTCTTGACCCAGAGTGAGTTTATCGGCTTCAGCTACTAGCAGGGCGGCTGCAGCTATGGCTCTTAGACAAGGTGGAAGTCCGCTGGCCACTGCATCCAGTTGCTTAGACATGTAGGCAACAGGTCTTTGCCATGATCCCAAGTACTGTGTCAATACTCCCACAGCCATTCTTCTTTGCTCATGTACATACAGGTAGAATGGTCGTGTGTGATCAGGTAGACCTAATGCTGGGGCACTCATCAAAGCCTTCTTCACATCTTCAAATGCCGTTTGCTGTTCTTGAGTCCATAAGAAGGGGTCGTGCTCTGTACCTTTGATAGCTGCATACAGAGGTTTTGCCAGTATCGCGTAGCTGGGAATCCATATCCTACAGAAGCCTGTTGCCCCCAAGAATTCTCGCACTTGTCTTCTATTCTTGGGTATCGGTATTTGACATACAGCTTCTTTTCTCTCTGGCCCCATAATTCTTTGACCTTCAGAGATATGGAATCCCAGATATTTGACAGTTGGCAAACACAACTGAGCCTTCTTTCTAGACACCTTGTATCCTGCCTTCCAGAGAATGTGTAGTAGATCGTGCGTTGCTTGCTCACATATTTCCTTTGTAACTGCTGCTATCAACAAGTCATCTACATATTGTAACAATACACACTCTCCTGGGATGGACTCGAAATCCAATAAATCTTGACTTAGAGCTGAACCAAATAGGGTAGGTGAATTTTTAAACCCTTGGGGCAGTCTTGTCCAGGTCATTTGGCGTTTTGAGCCCGTCACAGCGTTTTCCCATTGGAAAGCAAAGATACATTGGCTTTCTGCGGCAATTCGGAGGCAAAAGAAGGCATCTTTGAGGTCTAGGACTGTAAAGTAAGTAGCCCCGCCCGGAATTAAAGCAAGCAGGTTATATGGATTGGGCACAACTGGATGTATACTAACAACCGCATCATTGACTGCTCTCAAGTCCTGTACAGGTCGATACTCATCTGTACCGGGCTTTTGAACAGGCAGCAATGGGGTGTTCCAGGGGGAAGTACAGAATTTTAGGATACCATACCGTATGAACTCATCCAGATAGGATTGGATGTTCTTCTTAGCCTTCTGTGGGATGTGATATTGCCGTAGGCTCACTGGATAAACCCCAAGTTTTTGTTCGATTTTAATAGGTGGAATATTGCGGGCCAGTCCTGGTGGGTTGTTCTCTGCCCAAACTCCTGGTATGTTGAATAAGGATTCATCACTCCTAGGGTTTTGGCTAGTCAACGCTGTATAAAGTCGCCACTCTTCTTCCTTTGGTACGGATAATGTCATAATACCTGAAGGTCCATTAAACTTTAAGGATGTTGTTCCATTTGGTAGGAACGCAATCTGCGCTTGTAATTTGGATAGCATATCACGTCCCAGCAATTGGACTGGACATTCAGGCATGTAAAGGAATTGATGTTTTACTACGTGGCCTCCCAATGTACAGAGTCGACTTTTAAGAACCGGTTTTGCAGCACTTCTCCCAGTTGCTCCTATTACAGTAATAGTTCTTCCAGATGGAGGAGCAACTAGGTTAGTCACCACCGAATGTTCAGCACCAGTGTCGATCATGAACGCACTCCTTTTTCCCCCTATTGATACATCGACCATAGGCTCCGCTCGACCAAGGGGGATGGAGCCCGGTCGGTATCAATAGTCCTCCATGACCGTGTCAGCCAATCCTACAAAGTCCCTACCTTCTCTATCGCGGGACCTTTGCGCTGCTGGATAGTACCTATCTTCCCTTACACTTCCTCTGTTCCCATTACTTCCTCTATTACCATTGCTCCCTCCGGGGCCTCCTCTACCTCTCGCTCTGCCTCTAAAGTTTCCGTAACCTGCCCTGGGTGGGTCTCTCTCGTACTGCTCTCTTTGCGGACACTCGTTTCTCCAATGCCCTTCTTCCTTGCAATACGCGCACTGATTCCTACTCAAAGGCTCCCTATTCCATCTACTATCGCCTCTATCTGGGCCCCGTCTATCTACGCCTGCGATCGCTACCGCTAGTATATCAGCCTTTTTACGCATCTTGCGCTCTTCCTCTTTCTTTGTCTCTGTTTCCCTGTTCATGTATACTTTATTTGCTACCTCCATTAGTTGGGTGATAGACATTCCTGCAAACCCTTCTAACTTTTGTAGCTTGCGCTTAATATCTCCGTAAGCTTGGCTGACAAAGGCGGAGTTTACCATTCGGGAATTATTAGCGTCTTCCGGATTAAAGGGGGTATACAAGCGGTATGCCTCCAATAATCGGTCATAAAAGACACTGGGCGCTTCATCACTTTTCTGAATCACCTCAACTGTCTTCGACATATTAATAGCTTTCTTCCCTCCGGCTTTCATGCCAGCAATTATAGCGTCTCTATAGGCTTTTAGCTGAACCATATCTGCGCCATTAACATTCCAATTGGGATCGGTATTAGGGTAATGTGTTGCGGCCCATGCTGCCGGATTGGCTTGATTTAAAGCACAGGCTCTATCCTCTAGCGCTTTAATGGCCGCTTGGTTAATCCTTGTCCTTTCCTCATTATTAAACAATGTCATTAATAACTGCTGGCAATCAGCCCATGTCGGATTATGTGTCTGAACTATCGAGGTGAACAGATCGGTCATAGCTTGTGGTTTCTCAGTGTACGAGGAATTGTGGGTCTTCCAATTCAAGAGATCGGTAGTCGTGAACGGGACATATACGAAGACTGGGTCAGCATGTGCCATTTGACCTGCGGCATCGAGATAGGCTGACCCAGGATTCAGACGAAGAGGCATCTGATAATGTTTGAGTTGTTGGGTACCGGTCAGTTGTCTGGTTAGTATAGGGCTACGTGAAGGGGCGTCAGTTATGGGTTCCAGTCGGGGGGAAATAAGGCATGAGGATGTGGGAGCTTGATTTTGGGAAAAGCTAGTAAATAGAATACTCCCAGCCGAGCTAGAAGAAGCTTGACCGGAAGTTTGAAGTGGCGCCAAATCAGGATATTCAGATCTAACGGGGGTTGGTTCTGGTTCCGGAAGGGGAGGTTTAATATGAGGGGGGGTGGATTCTGTACTGGAGGAGGAAGCGGAAGTGGATGAGGGCAATGAGGGGAGGGGTATAGAACTTCCTGCACTCGCGTCACCTCTTGCTATAGGGAAGTAAGGGGGCGGCAAAGGGATCTCGGACTCAGGGGGCGTGTCCAAAATGGGCCTAACCACAGTCCTAGTGGACAAACAAGTCCTGGCCACCATGAGGCGACATTGCTCCTCGTGGCATATCTGAATCCATTTTGGCGAGTCGTTTACGGCCTGTTTCCAACAATCAATATATGGAAACTGTCCGTAAAGTTCAGGCCTACCTGACACAGCCACGTGTACACGCTGTATCAGGGTTGGATCCAAACTACCACGTGGCGGCCATGCCGCAACCAAAATAGGCCACTCCCTAGTGCACAAAGTGACCAAACGTACAGGAGACATTTTAACCCCAAAATCACATGTTTTAAATCCCTTTTTAAAATGCTTTACCATACAACCTAAGGGATCCAAAATCGTTGACTCCGACGCGCCCATACTTATCAATGGAACGTTGTTGACAACGAATACTATGCACGCGTTCTATCCAACAGTCACACCCGTTTCCTCTGGCAACAGCACCACGTGGTACGGTTACCAAGTGAAACGTACACAATAACACAATAAACACTCAGGGAATTCCCGTACACACACAGCTGTTACACCAGTCACTAAATAATCAATATTATGCCCTTTGACGAAACTATACAGTCACCCACGCTATAATTCTCTATATACGAATTTCCCGTCTATAACACACCCCAGTAACATCGTCTTTTACAAATAGCGGTTACAGTACGGTTAGCATAGGTCAAAGCACAATTTAAGGTCACAATACAATTATTAGTGGTTATGATGTTAAACATGCAATAGACGACAATGATTAGTACTTATATACAGTGTCAGTAAATATACAGGGTTATGGTACCGTGCACTATGATACAGCAACACACTATTAACACTCTCGCTAGACGGCTGAGCTCGCGCTATCTAACAAGATATACACTTTACTAACAATCTTTAACACATATACAATCCCAACTAAACTATTGGCCAGTACCTTGAATGGACTACCTAAAACTATGTACACCCGTTTTGGTTAGCCACACTGCCCAAGCACCACATATAGCGAACTAGAGGGCGGAATTTACAACAGAACCCTCTTAGTCTATTTACTCTATCAAAAATCTAGTGGGTTCCAAATTTACACGCCTTCCCACTTAGCCAAGATAGGTTGAGATCTAGCGAACCGAATTTACACAGACGCCGCTTAGTCTCCCGGTCCCTCCGACCTAGCGAACAAAATATACACCCTAGAACGCTAGTCTAGACAAGACACCGGTGTCCGGCTAGGGCTATTTACACAGGACCCCGCCTGACTCCAAACCAAATCAAACGGTCTTACTAAAGAGCGTTCGATTGAGCGGTGCGCCTTCGCTCCTTCCCTCCGACAGAAGGGGCAGATTCCATACACAGATTTAAACCCCTTTTGGGCCTACCGCACAATCGGTATACCCCTAGTGGGTCTGCCGTCTAAAACAGCAGTTGTCTTACCTCCTCGTTCCTGAACCTGAGTTCACACTCATCGATGGGGACACCCCAGCACTTCTTACGTAGAGGCCGATGATCTCCTGGACAACAGACCAGTGGCGCCGAGACGAAGGGAGGTCCACGCAGAAGTTCAGGGGTGCAGCCGTAGAGAACGTGGGCAAAGATCTCACGCCTCTGCCTCTCAGCTACCGTTGAACGATGAGCTTCCCGGCCAATGCACCAAATGATAACGGAGAAACTGACGGAAGCCAAGCACAGAGAGATGGACACAGGTTTCTTCAGGAAGGAAGAGATTCTTTATTGGATCAATGATCGGGACTCAGAGGGACTAATGTCACCAAAATACAGCAAGTTCTGAGCCCCGGACAATAGTGCAGGCTCCTTATATAGGCACATAACTCCTCCCATATTAAGCTCCACCCGCACATTCTCTTGACCAATCAATACAAATAAGAATTAACTTCCTGCTTGACCGCATGGCCTGTCCAGCACAATGGAGGAGGGTAATACTATATCCTGTATTCTTGCACATGCTCCGTACACTACTGATCGTATCTTGCCTCGTGCAACCAACTGATCGATACGTCAGCATATGCACGTACACATGCCACGTGGTAATCTCGGCCTACTAAATTTATTTTTACCGAGATTCCACCACAGAAATAGAGTTGGGAATAAAGCTCATTGCTATGCGTATGTAAGGAGAGGCATGGTTTAAACAAACCCTGGGCAAATTGATTGCCCATAGTGACAGGCTAAGAAACTGTTCATCACAGGACTATAATATTTAAAATAATTAGATCATTTTTGAATTACTTGATGTTGTCTGTATCAGAGAAATGGATTACTGAGGGATCATGTTAAACGTGGCTGACAAATGACTATTCTGCAAACTAGCACACAGACATCGAAAATGTAATTTGTCTATCACTTCTAAAGCAGATAACTGAACAAGTAAATACAAAATTTGCTTAGCAACTATCTGGAAAACCAGGCCCAGAAATAAGTAAAGTATGCTCTATTATTCAAGCTCAGGTGATGCTCGATCTAGTCTCTTTAGAAAGGACATATCCTCTTGTCTTATCTTCTGACACACAACAACACAATGAGCCATGGCTGACAAGGGCCGTGTTCTATTGGGGAATGATAGAGGCTGGTGGAATATTACCCTGCATGTCACCAGAAGTGCTTTTAGGTTGTCCTAACATGCAAACAAGATAAGCCTGAAGAATTTACTTTTTTATCAGTAGAGAAGTTGGTCCTTATGTGAGGATACATGGAAAATACAGCTTACATATGTAACTTGCATACTGAGCTCATAAATAATGTTTATTTTTAATACGTTTCAAGGGGATCTCAACTATTGTAATGTGAACATTGGGCCTTCCACTAGAATAAAACCTGTACAATAAGAGCATGATAATTACATATAATTACTGAACTTATATTGTAAGGTGTGGTAATCAAGTAAATAGGAGTAATGAATACAGATATTAGAGAGCATTAAAGGAACACTCGAAACACCTAGAGCACTTTAGCTTGCCGATGAAGTGCTGTATGTGTGAAGACTGTGTCCTCTTTTTATTTCACAAAACCTGAAGATTTCAATAGAAATTGACACTTTTATAAATTAACCTTGTTACAACCCATGGCTGTCAATCAGCAACAGGTCCTGTTACTTCCTGGTTTGGTTAGCTCAGTGGAGATAAACTCAAGAGGCAGCAATGGTTTAGAACACCTGCCGTGCAAAGACTACTTATTGAACTGCAGACATCTGCAGCTTTTGCAATCTGTTTTAAGGTATACCACCAATAAAAACATGCATAATTAAATGAGATGTATTTTCATTGGGAGTATACTTACTAAATAGTGATTTAAAAATAAATAAATATATATATATATATATTAAATTGTATTTGGGCAGTAAATTATCCCTTTAATTGGTGCATTTGTATAAAAAGGCAATGGGGAAAAGGTTTGTGTATCTGGTGCCTTTGAAAAAAAACTGAACCAATGCTGTGTCTATGTGAAAGGAAGTAGCTATATTCTGATACACTAGTAACGAGGCCTAGGCATTAAGGCGTCAAGCCTTTGTGTATGAGAATCCATTTCATGGTATTTCTTTGTATTTTATGCCAGGTCTGTTAAACTGTGCAGACTTTCACCTTTTGGGACTCATCATCATGATGCTGGTGCTGGATTAAAAGTTGAAATCTTTCTAAAAACATATAGCTAAGTACTAAACAAGTTGTGGCGAAAGCAAATATGATAAACCATCGAAATAGTTTATGCAGATTCACAAAACATTTTGGATCACAGCCCATGCTTAGGGTTAAAGGGGGACTGTCACTTCCCAGGATTTTAACGCTAGGTTTACTATGAACAAATAAGTATTTGAGGTGTGGAAAATACAAATTAAATATGTCTATATGTTATCATGCTCTTATGACCGCCCATGAGGTTAAGCACCCACACATGATAAAGTGCAAATTAAAACGCCTTTAAATAGCTTTTTAATGGAACACTCCAAGCACTGTATTCATTACAAAGTGCCTTGGCACTTGCCCCCAGGGTATGTAGTCAAATAATTTGCAAACAGATGCCCCTTAGAGCCTCCAGGAGAGCTCCCGTAAGCCCCTGGAATACAGGTGAGTGCTCTCAGCCAATGAGCTAAACATTGCTGGGCTATTTCAGTGCAGAGATCTTCAGCCTCTCTTGGAAGAGGTGACCAGTGCCTTAAATTTGAAGTCCACTTTGCATTTCAAACAATTTACAGGGTTATTGACTAAGGTAACAATCCAGGGTGATTTCAAAGTGGATTTCAAATTTTGCTGATTTTGGAAAAAAATCTCCAAAATGCTCAACCTTTTGTCTTCTCAAACTTTGAAAAATAAAAATGTGTTCCAACAATCTATATGTTTAGTGAACAAATAATCAGACTTATTTTTTTCAAATGTTCTTAAAGTCTTCAGTTTTAAAATTAGAATTTCAGTTTAAATTCACTTTAAATTCTCGACAATTCTCACTTTAGTAAATAACTCTGTAAATGTTGGAGTAGATGGAGCCATGGCTCATATTTGATGGCCATGCCCTTATATTACAGTTTTTTGGGAAAGAAGGGGAATCTCTTTTACGAGATATACATATGTTTGTATATATATATATATGGGACGGTGTTCTTTTGAATTATTGTGCTGTTGTGCAGTGACATCTAGAGAAAGAAATATGTATAGCAGTGCTCACCAGATTTCATTTGGTAAAAGTTATTTACTAAAGGGAGAATTGTTGGTAATTCAAAGTTGTTGGTAATTCAAAGTAAGGCTAAAGTAGAAGCATAGTTGACTTGGAGAATTTCTCCAGTTCAGCTGGTTTAATCCTAAATTTGAAAGTCACTTTGAATTCTCAACAATTTCTGACTTTAGTGAAAAACCCTGTTAAAGTTTTTTTTGTCTTGTTCAGGTCAGAGAGTATGTATTTTTGTATGTATATGTGCATGTATATATGTATATATTCCACATAAGAAATGGTGGGTCTACAAGTATATACAAAGGTACTTTTATTTCTCACCATCAATCAATCAGCGTTTCAATCCTCAACAACAATTTCTTTTTTTTTTTAAAAATCAA
The DNA here is from genome assembly GCF_036172605.1 of Pelobates fuscus. NCBI lineage: Eukaryota > Metazoa > Chordata > Amphibia > Anura > Pelobatidae > Pelobates > Pelobates fuscus. The sequence goes on from NC_086322.1 coordinate 131,751,591, forward strand.
TAGTTTTTAAAAGTCTGAAGCACCTATTTTGGTGACCCTGCTACGAAATCCAGTAAACAGGCTTTTCTTTTATACATGTTAATGTGCCTACTAAAAGATGCAACAATAAAAAATAAAAAAGATACGAATGACAATCACATGTTGGTCCAACTTTTTTCCCCCTTTATTTCACTCTTATCTAATTCTTTAAAATGCTATTTCAACAAAACAAGAATTGGAATTATTTATAGTATAACTGCAAAGTAAATAAGACTGTTGTCTGTTGATGTTGTATTTTTGGTTAAGATGTGACAAATCTTCAAATTAAAAATAAAAGATGTTCTTATAAAATTTGAAACAAAAGCTGTAATATTGCAAGATAAGTTAGTGTATATCACCTAAAACATTTTATTTTATGTAAGTTAAAGCGGCACTGTCATGCCGAACTTACCTTTCCCCAATCGATTCCCCTTCTCTCCCTCTGTCAGGATCTGTTCTTTATTTCTTCCTGTCTGCTCTAGTTTTCTTTAAAATATAAGACAAAGTAGGGACTATTTTGTCTTATGGAGGTTTCCTACGCCTGCCCATCTCTGACTAGCGGAGGAGCAAAGTGTGCTCGGTTTCCTGTGGTCAGAGAAATTTTCCAACAATTCTTAGCTTTCCTCTGTGATCTCCCGATGCTTCCTGTCAGTATTCCTGAATATCCTGTCACTTAGACAGGACGCCGGCGAAACTACCGAATTTAGTCCTAACAGATTGAGAACAGTTTCGCCATTCATGTTAGGACACAATTCTGGACTTTGTTCAGATCGGATTTTCATTTGAATAAATATAATTCCAAACCGATTTGTGCCGCGGCTGCATCTTGCAGCCGCTTAGTAGGTAACTCCCTAATTCCCACGGTATTAGGGAGCTACCTACCAAAAGGTTAAAAGACCTAAATTAGTCTTTCAGCCAACTTTATTAATACTAAGTAAAGATTACTTAGTATTAGTAAATTCTGCCCCTACTTGCTATATAGCGGGGAGAGGCATGTCTACTTAACAGTGAGCAGCCACAGGACCACAAAAAAAACCCTCCCGAGCCCTCACCAATGCTGCGCGAGTGGCGCTATTAAACTGAAGGGTGGACCTAGCGTCCCCTGCAGCCCCACACATGATCGGTGGGTGGGGGCCCTACATGAAAATGGGGGGACGGTCCTATTATCCTGCCCCCAGGGAGCAGCCAGCTAGGGGGACAATTAGATGTAGTGGAGTCGGGAGGGGGGGTTAAAAAAAAAACGGGATTCGGCCATGACAGTGCCGATTTAACTTAACTTTTAGGCAAAGCTTTACAGCAATATAAACTCATTATTTATTACCCTACATTTATATGCTAGCTTTTCTTTCTGTGTTCTAAATGAATTAAAAACTAATTGTGTTTTAAACAAAAAAATACATATATATTGATAATGTAACTTTTAATCAGCTAAGTTTACTCACTAAAAACAGATTTGTGTTGACTTGAGAAAAGATGCCAAATTTTGGACAAAATTTTAGAGCTAATAAATATTTCCAATTAACCCCTTAAGGACCAAACTTCTGGAATAAAATGGAATCATGACATGTCACACATGTCATGTGTCCTTAAGGGGTTAAACAATGTTGGGTATTTTTGCCAAATCTTCTGTTTTGGTCTAAAGTTTTCCCATTACTTGTCAAGTCACTGTTAACACAGTGTACATTCAGTCACTTTATTCTTAGGGGTCCATTCCCCGAACAATAATGTGCACAGAGCTGACACCAGCTGGCAAGATTTAGGCCAAAACAGGAGATCTGCAAAATTTCCAAGAATACTGACAACATTATTCACTAAAGCATTCATTTTCCAAAATCCATAGTGTATTTAAAGTAAATTGCAAATTCTAGACCAATGTTTTCAGTTTATCTGTTTTGGCCTAAAATTTTAAATTCACTTTTAATTCGAGGCATTTCAAATGTTAGTTAATAAACCTGTGACATGTATTTATTTTATTCCAGACACCTATTTATCTTGTGAATCATGGAGAGACTGGACCAATCCGATGTAATCGGTGTAAAGCTTACATGTGCCCATTCATGCTGTTTACTGAAGGTGGAAGAAGGTATCAATGTGGATTTTGCAACTGTGTCAATGAGGGTAAGTAATTGTTTATCCCTCTTTAACCGTATTGACTAATCTTCCCAATATAAGAGCACTTCAGAAGGGCTCCTCTGGAGGGGCACTAAACTGATGTTTTTTTCAGGGGGCATGCACGACACTGGTGATGACACAATATGCCCCCTCTCTGACTTCATTCCCTCCAGTTGGTTGCAGAGCCATTAAAAGGACAGTCTGACAACCATAACAACTTTACCAAAAGGAAGTTGTTATGGTGCCAGGAGGTCCCTAGTGCTGGCTCACCTCTGAAATTCTATTTAACGGAAGGCTCAGGCAACATCGTACAGTGGCACCACTGATTGGCTTAGGGCATGAGCTGACTGCTCCAAGCCAATCAGTAGCTCCCCATTTATTAAAAAAAGAACCTTTTTATGAATAGGGAGCTACTGATTGGCCTACAGTGGTCAGCTGACCGCTCTAGGTCATTCAGAATGCTTCTGCAAGAGCCATCTGTTATCTAGGATTTCAGTTAGCAGAAGGACAGGGGGGTAGAGTGATCCAGCGCTGGACCAGATATTACGGATATACAATTTGTGAATGGTTTAATACCTAAAGGCGCGTCAGTGCCTAGGACCTCCTGGCACTTTAACAGCTCCATTCCGATTGTTTTTATAGTGCCTGGAGTTTTCCTTTAAATTCCCAGACATATTTTTGGTCTAGTCAATCTTTTTTCTTAACTGTACTTAACCATTACATGTGTTTTGAACAGTTTTTATTGCTAGATGAAGCAGGCATGATTTGTAGGCAGATAGCTTAGCAGCTCCAATTAGTCTCTATGGGAGATGTTAAAAACGTAGGGCAGGTGATAATTACCAGGTACTTAGGGTTTATTTTGAAGCAACGAACAGTGGTTACGTTAGGTGTGGAAATGAGCCCTTTGTCATGAACTGAAGTCACAATTGTTTTATTGATGTAAGATACATTCTGTTGATGATATCATCAACAAATAAGAAGCTATTAGGAGATAGGATAAATTCTGGTGTATGTCCTTTAATCTATGTGTAACTTTTCCATTTTTTTAAATTTCATAGTATGTAAAATTTATTGTAATGTAAATACCTGACACTATTATTAAATATTATGAGGAATAGTCCAGGCATCAACACAACTTAATTGCATTTTATAGGTTTTAGCATTATATTCATGCTATATTTTCCTCCACATTCAAATCTCTTCTGCTACCTTCTGCAGTGGAACCCAGCTACCTTATACCTGTCTTTCTTTTCATAAAACGTCTTGATTCCTGATTGGAATGTATGCAGTGTAGCAAATATGTTAAGAGATCAGTGTGAGCTGATCTGTTCCACAGGCAATCACTCTCCTCTTATCAGTAGTAGAGTGGATTTATGTAAGCAGGTCATCTTGCACTAATATTTCATTGTACCTTGTGTACTTCCAATCAGAAAGATGTCTTGTGAAAAGAGAAGCCTTGGCTATTGGGATAAACTTATGTAGAAAGCAAAACTTTTTTTTTATTTTTTTCACTTAAGAGATTTGAATATGGGGATGAAAATATCATAAGTATGAGTGCAAAACACAAATACGCTTAAAGGAACATTCCCAACCCATAACAAATTCAGCCATGGAGTACTGCACAAATTAAAAAAGCACAAACTGAATGGAAAAAAAACAAGAAATAGCCAAAATTATGCCAATAAAAATAATAATGAGCATCTTTGACATTAAAACCACACTTCCCTTAGGGGGTAAATGCTCTAAAAGACCACATACAAAAACTTCAGCGCTCATTGTGTTAGACCCTAGTAGCACACACCCTCATGCAGTTAAGTGTGGGGTTAAACAATGTTAAAATCAAAAATAGTTAAGTCTGAAATTAGTTCATAAATACACCTGTACATCTTAAGTCTCTTGAACGGTAGAATTGTGACTGAATAAGTTGTATTTTTAAAACAAAGTAACCTTTTCCAGGAAGAATTGTATCAAAATCGCATGCTAATAGAAACAAATAAACAGGCACATAACACTGCCAACTACTTCAGAAAATGTACACTCCTATTAAATACAAAATATAGTTGAGACTTATATGTGAGACTTATTTGTAAGGCTCACATATCAGTACAGATCAGGCAAAGTGCTTTCAAAGCCAGGTAAGGGAGGTTACCGCTTCCTACTGGGTCCATCTACAGTCTTTGTGCTGTCCACCAACGAGGCCAAACATTGTAACACTAAATAGCAGGACACTAGTCTGAGATACAGTAGGACCTCTTCTTAGTTTGAAAGAACTGAACAATGCACCAGTTCTATGTATTTCCACAGTCCAGGGCTTTACCTGCCATGTGCACTTTATAATTCTTTATTTTAGTAAGGCATACGTGAGGGATACAGAACGAAGATAGGGAAATGCAGGTATAAGTTACATCGTAGGGTTAATACATCAAAACATTTAGTCAATTACACTTCCAGATTGTAAATGCCTCCAGTTTTTATTTTTTATTTTGAGGTGTCGATTAACGCTAGCATATTATAGCCAAGCTGAAGTGGATGATAGTGAGTCGAGTGTGAGGCTGGTGCCTCGCTGTCGTACTATGTCGCTTGGGCCCGTTTAAAGTATTGCACGGTGTGCTATTCCCATTGTGTGTGCTATTGTTATTATTAAGGTATGGCTGATGCTCTGCAGGTTAGTCTGTGGGCTTGTCGCTGTGAGTCATGCTACATTGGCATGATTGTGGGAAAGATAGGAGTTTAAAACATTAACATCATGCATTTATTCATGAACCGGTTCAGCTATCGCTGGCAAATATAAAAAACAAACGGGTTAGACAGATAATACTAATGGAGTTGTCAGACACTCCCCTCCTTTACCCCTCTAAAGGTAGGTATAACAGTGGTCTAGCGAGTTATCAGGCTGTAATGCATGTCAATAATGGGGTGTCCCTTCATCTCCCCTAAGCCCTATACTTGCTTCAGCTGTCTCAGTAGGTTTAGTGTCAGTACAAGAATATAACCAACAGTATTAGAACAAGGACAGAGATGGGGAGTTAAGGGAAAACAGGGAGTGCATCACACTATGTTAGCTGAAATGATCTATAATAACGTAAAAGAAAAGAAAAACAGAATATTATAACATTAGCTTATCAGGCTTTATGCACTTCAGGAGCATGACTATGACAGCCAGGCTGCTGCATAATTCCTACGGGTCTGATGCCTAAGGGTAGTGAGCCGCTTGGTCTGCGCCCCTCTGTGTGTCGGTAGCGCGTGAGTGTAGTCCATAGGGCAGTTCAGCCGATGCTCAGGGATGGGAGGCTGGTTGGATTTCCCTTCATTCCATACCCAGCAGAGGGAAGAGCGTTGTGGGGGATGCTCAGCTTCCGCCAGAGTGTTATGGGTGGTCGGCTGTGGTGGAGGGTTCGGCAACAGTGGAAGAGCGCCGGTCTCGGAGGGCCAGGGAGTCAGCCAATGCCCTTAATGGGCCACGTTTTGCAGGCTCTGTCCAGGTCAGCTATGGAGCGTGCGCGGTGGGTCAAGCCTCTGGGGGCTTCAGGTCTCTCTGCCGAGTGGAGTTGAGGCAAGGAGGCTCCCTGGTCCCAAGCCCGTGCCACGGTTTGCCTCTGTGTGCTTTTGACTGGGGGCCCTGCAAAGTCCCAGACTGGGCCCATCAAGGGAAAGTAGGGTCGGGTCGTGGTCTTTCTGCGCCTTGCGAGCAATTTGCTCCGCTTGCATGGTCGCTGCCGGGGAGCCGGTCTGTCGGTAATTCCCTGCCCTGGAAGGCGGTTGTCGCTGTTGGCGGGTGCTGGACGCTGTTGGGTGCCGTTTTGTAATCTGCGGCCCTTTCTTGCCTCTTGTCTCTGGTCTGTCGCTTGGGGGTCCCGGCTGGGATTTGCCGCTCTTGCCGCCAGCTTCGCCCAGAAGGCCCCTAGGATAGCATCGAGTTTTGCCTCTAGGCTCTCCTGGGCCTCCGGTCCGCATTGCGTGTTTAATAGCCTGGTGTGGCTATGGCAGGGGAGTACGGCCGCCATCTTGTGTGTCGAGTTTCTCTTCGCAGTGTCACTGTGTGATTTGTCCGGGCCCATCCACTCCGTAGGCATTGGAGTGTGGACCGGGATATCCCCCCCCGGCCCAAAGGGGGGGGGAACTGGATTCTGTGTGTTCCCGCCGGGGGAAGAGACAGGGGACGGGAGATCGGCCGTTTCTCCCGCCTGACGTCCCCTCTAGGCCGCAACCGCTCTGTCAGGTTTTTGATGGCCGGCATCCCGGTTTTCTGGACCGGAGCACTCCAGCCGTTGTCTGTGATAGTTAAGTCCCTTTGTGGGTCAAGTTGTGAGCGGCAGGAGTTTCACTTCGATGCTTGGTCAGATTTTTGCTCGGGAGCTCCTGCAAGTTGCGACCATCCACCATGCAGGTTAGGCCCCGCCCCCCGCCATGTGCACTTTAGAAAGAAGTCTCACTTATATATTGTATATGTTTTTTTGTTTTTGTTTTAGTGTTGTTTGTCTAAATACATTGGATGCACTCTTCTATTTGTTTTGTTTAAGGTGTGATTTTGATACAATTCTTGCATGGAAAAAAATATTTGTATAAAAGTAAAACTTCTTCAGTAAGAATTCTTCTGTTCAAGAGACTGAAGATATACAAGTATATGTTATGAACATATTTTAACACTTGACTATTTTAGATCTTAATTTTATTAAACCCCTACACTTAGTTGTGTCATGGATGCCGGGGTCTATTCTCTTTGGCATCTTGGTATCCTCATGGTTTCTGGAGGCATGAGTGGCAGCACCCTGGCTTGGTGGACGTGCTGACACAGAGTGGCAACGCTGCAGCAGGAGTTGCATCACTTTCAATATGGATCCCAATGAAATGAAAACCAGCAGCCTGTACCAATGGATAAATGCATGGTCCAACAATTAATGGGATTTGCCAATTTTTACCGGTGGTCTATTCAAGATTTTTCGCAGAATGAGTTCCAGGAAAATGTTTCCTGGTTCCTGGAGCCATAGACGTCTCCACTGTCACTTGGTGGATGAACTGATTTAAAGTGGCAACACCACAGTGACAGTTGTGTAATTTTCACTGCACAACCAGGAAACTGTGTCACTGCCAAAACATGACCAGGAAGGTGGGTCGATTTTGACGCATATTCCTGAGGTCGCAGGAGCCACGTCACTTAGTGCTCATACTCTGTCATGTAAATGATGCCAAGTGCCCCTACCTATAAACCGTAGAGCAGCCCTAACTCAGTGTTTGGATATCCTATAGGTTCAATTGCATCCCTGCTCCTTCCCACTTACCTGTTTCCTGACCTCTTGTTGTATTGGTTTCCTCGATTTTTGACCTCGCCTCTTGGATCTTTGAATCTGTGCTGCCTACCTCGACCTTTGAATATGGACTAACTCCTTCCCGACTGTGACAGTCTGGTTCCTAATTACCGTACTGATTTATTTTTATCAGTTCCGTCTAATAAAGTCCCCATGGTACCACAGACTTCCCATGAGCTGGTACCCATCCCTAAGCCTTCCTTGGGACTGGGGGCTTTGTAAGTGTGCAATGGGCTTCCTACTCCACAACCTCAGGGGTAACCCTAACATGCATTACACCCTGCATGAGGGTGTTTTGTACTGTTGTATCCACTAGTATGTACTAGTGTATACACCAGTGCCTCACCCAATTTGCACTGTGTGGGACTTGGAGTGTTCCTTAAAGTTGTGTTGGTGCCTGGAATATCCTCTTAAGGTCTAACCATGCTTTTCTTTGGTGCATTTAATACTTGAAGCTAAATATGTCATTTATTTTTAAATTCTAAAACTTAATATCACTCTTAAATACTTTGCAGGCAAGCACACAATTCTTTAAGAGGTGTGACTTGATTTGCTTGGACAGGAGACAATAAAAGTTTGGCTACAAAAAGATCAAGCAGTAAAACCTCTACAGAAAATCTATAAAAATACTGTATTTAAAGCACTTGTAAAAAAAAATTATGTGCGTGTCATCTACAGATTCATGGACAAATTGCTGCATTATATACACTGCAACTGATCAGGGGAATCATTTATTTCAAAATAAACATGTGTATTATAGAAGCTCTCACTGGTTAACGTGATGTACATTTTTAACTATAGCATTATGAACAAATAGTGACGACTTTCATGTTTTTTCTTCCTCCCTGCTGCTGGACAGTTGACACCAAGGACATTCTTTTATGGCAAGCATTCTTTTTTTCCATTACCGATTGGAAGAAAAAGCCTATGCAAACACATTGCATATCTGTATATTAATTTAAAAAGTATCTTTGATTATTCAAAATTGTCTTCTTTAAAAGTAGAGCATATTTGGATCTTAAATCCGCACATGGGTAATAATGGTACAATTCTTTTTTTATATAGCTTTGTTTACTGTCCATTACACAAATATAATTTTCTAGTTGTTCAGTCATTTATCCACATATTTTAGATGAACCCCACATACCAACATCATATCTCACAGATGTTTAATGGACCTCAAGTCCTAAAACAAAGTTGTAATTGGAGGCACTTTTGTCAGTTGATACCCAATGTGTAGAGTGGCATACATACGGTAAGCTGAACTTGGTGTAATCTCACAGCACCCATACTGGCCACAGGGATCCTCTGAATTGAGCTATTCAGGGGAGCTTCATATATATTGTGGTTTGGTTCTCCTAGTTGGAATTGAAGGTTTTTAAGTTAGTGTATATATGATACAGTATATTATAACAATTACTCTCCTACAGTAAGTGAGGAAAAGGCAAAGTTCCATTTCAGCTGCCAAGGTAATTTACCCACAATCCATTAGTCAAAAAAATCCCAGAGAAGGGCAAGCCACTGGTATAATGGACAATAGACAACAACATTGTGCCACCCATGTATTGAGAACCAGTGCATGGAAAAAATGGTAATATATGTAAACATAGGCAAGTGACAAAGTGAGATATAATTAAACATAAAGCCTCACATACCTTACCCTTTGCTCAAGGACTGATTTTCACCCTGTCGAGCAACCAATTTCTATGCCAGGGCTTTATTAAGTCTCTCTGTATATTTTCTGAAGGACTGTAGTAGTGAATGTCCAAAATATTTAAAGAAAGCCAATAACATAATCGCTGAAATGTTTGTCCTTGCACATATTTATATGAAGAATGAACAAACAATTGAAACATTCTAAAATTTTAAAATGAACACCATTTTTTTCTTATCCCGTAACAGCAATCTCAGCGTGGGATTGCCGTTTTATGCTAAATGTAGGTTATAGCTGTGCATTTAATGCTTAAATATACCTTACACTATTTGTTTAAATGGAAAGAACTTGTGTAGGGAAAGGGTTAAGATGATTGCTATTTTTATTTTATTTTTAATCTGTCAATGCATATTGGCACAGAGTCATTTTTAGAATTATGTCCTATCCAAGCAATTCCCATTGTCCTTTAGAATTGCTTTCAGCATTAACATTTAAGGTTTCAAAATTATTTCCACAAAAGAAGCCTGTGTAGGAAACAGTTTTTTAATCATCTTTCTATTACCTGAGGACAGCCTTGGTACATGCTAATATCATTAAAGGATATGTGTACACTTTCTAATTTCAATTTACATTTTCTTAGGGACCATGTTAATATAAAAATATGTAGCACAATGTGTGTAATTATGCCTGTACACCATTGACATACAATATATATAACATTACTAGACATGTGCAATTCGTTTCGGTCCGAATATATATTCGGACGAATTTTGGGCAATTCGGACAATACTAATAAGGGGGGGGGAACCTAATGTCCTCCCCCCTGGCCCCCACCCCTGAGCGGCGGGTGGGGGCCCTAAATACTAAAAAGGGGGGGACCTAATGTCCTCCCCCCTGGCCCCCACCCCTGAGCGGCGGGTGGGGGCCCTAAAAGAAATGTCCCCCTCCCCCCCAGGTGACTAGGGGTCCCCAAACCCCTAGTCACCCCCTCCCCCCTAAAAATAATGAGGGGGGGACCTTTAACTAAGAACCTGTAAAAAAAAAATAATAATAAATAACTTACCATTCGATGTTTTCTTTCTTCTAAAATCTTCTTTTTTCAGCCCCAAAAAAGGGCAAATAAAAACCATAATAACCGACGCAATAAAAAAAAAAAAATAATCCTTCTTCACCCATGAGCTCTGCAGGGCGGGGGAAGGCTTATAAAGCCTTGCCCCGCCCTGCAATTAGGCTCAGAGCACTCTGATTGGTTTAAGCCATCCAATCAGAGTGCTCTGACAGGTAAATGAAGAGGCTGACAGGTAAGTCTCTACATTTACCTGTCACAGCACTCTGATTGGTTGGTTTGAAATCCACCAGAGTGCTCTGTGTCATTTTGCACAGCGTGGGAAAGTTCTTTGGAATTTTCCCACGCTGTGTAATTTGACTCATAACTCTCTGATTGGTTACTTAATCCACCAATCAGAAGGTTATGAATCAAATTATACAGCGTGGGAAAATTCCATTAGGTTCCCCCCCTTATTAGCATTTAAGGCCCCCACCCGCCGCTCAGGGGTGGGGGCCAGGGGGAGGACATTAGGTCCCCCCCCTTATTAGTATTTAGGGCCCCCACCCGCCGCTCAGGGGTGGCGGCCAGGGGGAGGACATTAGGTCCCCCCCTTATTAGTATTTAGGGCCCCCACCCGCCGCTCAGGGGGGAGGACATTAGGTCCCCCCTTATTAGTATTTAGGGCCCCCACCCACCGCTCAGGGGTGGGGGCGGGGGGAGGACAATAGGTCCCCCCATCATTTTACTTAAGGGCCCCCACCCACGGGGGGGCCCTATTTTTTATTTATTTTTTTAAAACAGTGAGCAGCCACAGGCTGCTCACTGTTTACTAGACATGCCCCTACTCGCGGTATAGCGAGTAGGGGCAAAATTTACTAATACTAAGTCATTTTTACTTAGTATTAGTAAATTTGTCTGAAAGACCAATTTAGGTCTTTCAGCCTTTTGGTAGATAACTCCCTAACACCGTGGGAATTAGGGAGTTATCTACTAAGCAGCTGCAATAGAAGTCCCGAAATTCCAAAGTTTCGAAGTGCCGAAGTGCCGAATTGCCGAAGTCCCGAATTGCGAAAATTCTGAATTTCGGAATGCCGAACCGAAAATGTTCCCCATGCACATGCCTAAACATTACACATATAATGTTAACATTATAGAATGATTATATGAGCTGTGAGTATTGTGAATATGTATATATATACATATTTATATATATATATGTGAATAACATGCTCACCCCATCTAAATACCATTTAGCCTTTATTATATGACATTACAATACCATAAGGAATGTAAAATGAGGTGAGGGTAGATGATATAAACATAAGCTGTCCTGTATGTTACCATTTTCAGTGTATAAATATATACATATACCACAGAAAACGGACCTTGGGCACCTGAAGATCCCAGGTTAGTGTCAAACCGTTTGAAAATTGTTTGACTACTTACTTTTGGTCAGAGCCAGGGTCTTTCTGGCCCCATAATTGCTACAGTGCTCTGTATCGGTTTTGGTGCTTAGGCTGCCCCTTCAAGCCTTCCCTCTTTTGTTTCTTTTACTAAATGTAAGTTATTAGTTGACCTAATCAATTAATCAAATTTGGTTTCAAGGAACTGAAGTTCTCCTCAACTACAAAGATGCAGCCCTGATCATTGCACAAGGCGAGAGCATAATGTATCCCTGGCAATGGAACTGGCAGATCATAAAGCAAAGCTTTATCAGCTTAAATCTGCTGAAGCAATAGTGAGGAAATGTTTGGAGATGAAACATTATTAAAAGTGGATCTTGAAAATCACTAGCTGTCTCTCTCAGAAGAACTCAAGCTCCATAACAATACGTCCAAAGAATATATTAGAAGGAAGTATGAGACTTGGTTGGTAGAGGTGGATTCTGGTCGACAAGTGGAATATAAACATTAACTTGCACAGGCACTTGTTGGAATGAGAACTCAACACGAGGAGCAAGTTACAATTTACATAGAAGAGCTCACATACACCTATCAGGCTAAATCTAGAGCATGCCAAGAATGACTGCAAGAAATAGAGGAAATGCTGGCTAAGGATTACAGGAAAACAGCAGAAGTTGTTATAAAAACCCCACTCAATTTAGCAGAGATATTTATAATATAACAACTAATTTTTAAAATTAATATTCCCGACAATTTCTAGTATGAAATTATATTAATAACCTTAGATGCGGAGTAAAAAACAACACTTTACACTCCTTGCTTTCAACAATTAAAATTATTTATTTAATAAAGATGGACAAGCTAGTTATAGCACTACAAGAGTTAAAATAAATACATTACCCTTCTAATATAATAGAAATTGCACATTCTATATGTATACCCATTTGTTTTAAATGTTACCAATCCTTTATATGAAGTTGTGATGTCCTGCATAGTGTTACAATAAGAAACTAAGAAGGTCTTTTACAAAGACTTTTAAATATCATCCTAATCTCCACCTTTGATACTCCATCAATGCCATTTCATTTGATATTCAATAAGACCACCTGGCTTTACCCATGGTAAAAGGGGTGTGGGTTCAAGAGAGGGTAGTACGTTCAGGTTGGCATCTCTACAACAAGACTGATCAGTTACCTCTTAAATGGTCATTAAGTAAACTACATTCTTGTAACTCTTACCTCAGGGTAATAGGCCATTCCAGTTGTGTTGTGCTAATCAAAAAGAACATACAGTATATATTAGGATTGTTCCAGGACATATTTACGTTGGCATATTTAGAGGTGCTGGTACATAGTTTGTGTCAAAATAACTGATTTCACACTACCTGAAATCAGAACTCAAATGCAGTAACTTTGTGATTACGAACAACTTCTAGATTTCAAACTAGCCCTGGACATGAAAATCATACATAAAACTCCTGGAAGTGAAGAGGAAAGACTGGAGCTGCCTCCAAGCCCATCCTCATGTGTGACAATGTCAAAATTGCAGTGTCCACACCACTAGAGGTAAACGGAAGAGGGATGATGTTCAGGAGTCTGAGGCAAGCATTTGATTTAAGAACAATTCAGAGCAAGATTAACCTTTGGGTGGTTGGGTAATGACTAGAACAATGGGAAACTGTGAATATTCCACCTAATGGGTTCCTGCACTTTCTCATAGGCTAACTGCAGATTGCACAAGCATTTACAAAACATGAAAATAAAAATAAATAAACTTGCCTTGTGTTCCATAGGGTAAGTATAAAAATATTGAATTGAAATAGCAAAACAAAATATGGATTTAATTTGCTAAAATGTAGAGTTTTGTCAATTCCGCTGCTGTAAATGATTAAATTAAAAATTCCGTTATGGCAAAAGTAAGTTCAGAACGTAAACTCACTCACACTGGTGTATACGTATGTAAGTTTTGTAAGTAATTTTGCTTATTCCAACACATTTTTCTAGTGTCCCTGTTGAGCAATTTATGAGTAATAAACGTGTAAAAACAGCTTGGTTTTCTTATACCAGTGAGTGGGATGCTTCATTTTTCAAAAATGTTACCACTCAGGGGCTAGTAAAAAAACTTCACAATAGAAATTTTTAAGCTGGAAATAAAAAAAACATATGATGGCATTTGTGCTTTATAACTAGCAGTAACATGTTCTGTTATAGGAAAATAATCATTTATGGGGTCTTTATGAGTAAGCATTGATGTTCGTGTTTTGAAAAATAGAAACTAAAAAGTCAACATTAAACGTAATGTTAGATATACAACTCGTGGTAGGAATATCCCCCTTTTGTATGGGCTGTCTTAAAGCTGGCTTTGTCATCCTCTCCTCCTCCCCCCCACCCCAAAAACAATAGAATTTCATAAAAAAAAGATATTTATGAAACACTTACTTTGACTGTGTTGGAACTTAGCTGAAATTCTAACGCAGTCAAAAGATACCATACGACAGAGTAGGGACTACTTTGTTTTAAGTATTTTTTCTTTGCTTGACAAAAAGGCTTAGCTACCGCTGTCCAGCTTTAAGTCCTCAGTCTTCACTAGTGAAGGCTTAGGTGAGATAGGCATTGTCTATAGAGGTTCCCTCGGGATCCTCCATAGACATCAGTGTTGTATTCTCACAAATGAGCAAGCGTACAGCACTGAAGTGGTCTCCTCGCTGTGAAAGCAACAGGAACTAAAGAGGATCCTGCAAAAGATAATGATGGCAGCCTTGAGGGACAGGCTCAGGTACGTCAAATGTAGGTAAATACAAAAAAGGAAAACTGCATTCAGAAGATGTCCAAAACCAATCCCAGAAGTGAAAGAAGGGGTTGCGAAAACCTTTTTGAAAACATTGGCCACTTTTCACGTCTACAGTAAGATGCTTTCTCAGCACTTGCAGTCTCATGATTTAAGGAGGTACAGCTATTTCTTTTGGATTTCCTCTATTCATTTGATTTGTGTCAATATGTAATTCCCTGTATTCGGGGTAGCGGCACATCATATTTGTCTTATTATATTTAGGTATATAAAACTTTCTGTGCACCCCACACACACCACACTGCAAGCAGCAAGATCATCATTTGGGGGTCTTTACAAAATATGTATAGACCCCTGAAGGTGACAGAGCCGCTTTAATGTTTACCATGAGAGAGCTGATATAGCAGCTGCAAGTAATTTCATGTATGAAAACACATAAATGAATCTGTTTGGCAAGCTAATAGAAGCCATGCACTAGCGTGCATGAAAGTCTAGGAATACAACTAATATGCACAACACTCCATTTCAAATCTATGATAGAACCAGGTTTGGCAGATAAACCGCAAACACTTCTTGGTCTCTGCAGATTGTGATGGTTTACAGCAAGCAATGGAAATTTTGTGAAAAATATTTTTATTGACATTTTTTTCACGTTCTCCTAATGTATTACCTCACGAATATTACATATTTTGTAATACGTAATTTCTGGGGATTATTATATTTTAAGACAGAATTATTAAGCACATCCTGGAAAAAAGTAACAGATTGCACGTTTGATGTTTTTACTTGATTTAATGGAGTTGTCATATGCGTGATATAAAGTTACCATGCTATCTAACATCTAACAATCAGCAACTGTCTCCGACCTCTGCATTTCCTTAAATTACTAAAATGACTTTAGTGATAATAGATGCATAAGGAAGTTATTACAAACACTCATGGGGTCTCTGTTACTTTTCTACAAATATAAATAAAATAAAATCAATGTGTGGAGTGGGATCTGTTTAAAGTATACTCTTCTGCATATTTCTAGATAACATGTCCAATGTCACAGAGCCACGTAGTAGTACTTTCGACATAAACTGACGTTTTAGTAAGCTACATCTGCCTATGGATTTCATAGCTTCAGCATCTATTAATCTTACAGTGACAAGCCCATTTTCACACACACGATACCATGCCATATTTGTCCAAGAATTACTCGATGTGACTCATAAGCAAGTGTTTCTTTGATTCTGGTTGGTTGCCAATTTTTCTTTTTGTCAGAACAAGCCCTGCTAGACATTAGAATTAACTTGGATATCCTATTTGAATCTTTGTGGTACAGTCCTTTCCCTAAAACAGTCATCTTTTCGACTTTGAAACTTGAGCTGCAAGACACCAATGCAGAGAATTTTCCTGTTTCCCCCCCCTTGGCATGAAATAGACTTTTTTTAAATTAAAGAAAAGTAAATAGCCGTTCAATGCTTATTTTCTTAAGCGCACACAGTACTTCTGGCAGAATCAGTACCAAAACAGATTTTATTTAACATGGCTGCCAACCAACTGCCGACCACAGCTTAAAGCTACATGTAACAATTTCTAATAAAGCTGGACATATTTTTTGCAGTTCTAGAGATTTGTGTTTAATAAAGGCAGTGGTGGTGAGTTGTCATAGTGTTATGTTCTGAAAAGTGGTGCATAGATGTTAAAAAGGTGCAATCACATGTACATTCCATTGGTGACCATTCGTTTTTTGTGAGTTTTGCACCACTTATCAGAACCCTACACTTTTACAAACCCCATTGTTTCCGGATATCATATTAGCACTATTTAGTAGATACATTTTAAATAACAGTTTATTTAATTTATGCATGCAGGGAATAGTGTGCTGTTTACAAAGCTATGGAAGACAGTCATTTAGCAATGTAATGATTTAGTAGTGGATTGCATTGCAAGACTCCACTGTGCAGAATTTTCAATTACTTCAACAAGGAATCAGTTTTCAGCAGCGACTGTGCAATTCATGTGATTTTGGTGCCTAGTTACATCAACTACATGTGTAGATGAGTGACATATGAACCTGTCACTCCTATCAACTCTTTCCTAATGAGTTGCCAATGATCTGTAACTGCTTTCCGTGTTAAATTGTAACAGGTAAAACAACAAAAAAGTATTAGTTTCTGATGTCCCACTCTGCTATTTGCCCATTGATAAAGAAGCACATCCTCTTAATTTAATGTCTTATCATTTCCCCTTTTATTTTTAAAGGGACACTATAGTGTCAGGAATATAATATATATAAATAAGTATACTGGACACTATTGTGCTGTTTAGGTGACTGGACCTGCTCCGATCTCTCTGAAAAGGTGTTTTTGCTCACCTTTTTCCCCACGCCATGGCTGGCCCCGTCTGACTCCAACTTCATTGCTGAGATAATCTGTTTTGATGATCTCAGCCAATTCAATGTTTTTCCATAGAAAAGCATTGGGAGGCTATTGCACATGTGCTGCGCCAATCAGCATCTCCTCATAGAGATGCATTGAATCATCACATGGAGATGCTGAACGCAAGTACTGCACACAGTGCAGCACTAAACTAGGAAGCACCTCTAGTGGCTGTCTGACAGCCACCAGATGTGTTACTAAGCAGCAATGTAAATACTCTTTTATCTAAAAAGGCAATTTTTTACACTGAATAGCCTGCAGGGACACACTATAGGCACCAGAACCACTACATTAGGCATTAGTGTCCCTTTTAATGTACACCAAATAGTGAAATGACCAGACAGTGAAATGTCTGACTTGGAAAATAACTTAGGATGAGGAAAAGCAGTAGAATAGCACAGAGGGAGAACAACATAAAAAAGGAAAACTAGGAGATGCAAAAGGGTGGAATGGGGAAAAGAATAATGTAAATTTGCTGAGAGGAGAAAGGGGAGAATAAAGGCTGGAATAACAGGTGAAAAGAAGTCTGGTTTGGTGTGCTTAGCAGTACTGCTAGTATTTAGTGCCTGCCAAACAAACCCTTCATTTATTCATAGAACTAGCATTGCATTTTACAGAACCAAACCTTCTAAATATTATTGTTGTAGAGTCCTTCTGCTAACCTTAGAGTAGTGGTTTCCTCTGGGTCAGGACCTAAAATCGGATCGCCATGTTATTTGAAATGGGTCATCATTAACTGGATTAGTCCCCAGACAATAATCCACAATTCAGTGTTTTACTGTAGCAGCCCAGCATTCCCCTTGCAACGGAGAACACTCTGGCACTATAAAGTCCAATTAAGGTTTTCAGTTGAATTACTTGTTATATGTAATATGACAACTGAGAAATAGATTGTTGAGATAAATTTTAAATCAAAGCTAATACAAACGAATGTCATGTACATCATTTTGGTCCTTGCCAAATATATAATAGGTATATGAGCCATTTCTTTAGTGGGTGACTGATTTGATAATTGTTCTAATTAATACATCTTCAGAGAAATGCTACTTTCTGTTTTGTAGCGATACCTTTTAGTTCAATTATTTTTGTTGGTGATAATAGGCTTTATTTGTAACTCAATTTTACATTTGGTTTAGTGCTTCATTGAAACTTTATCCCATCCCCTGAGCAATGAAATGTAAAACAAATGTAGTTCATTCATGTTTATTAAAGTCGTTTATCTTCCTGTTTATGTTTTTCCTTAGTTCCTCCATTTTACTTTCAACATCTGGACCATATTGGCAGGAGAGTTGACCACTATGAGAGGCCGGAATTATCTCTTGGATCTTATGAATATGTTGCTACACTGGATTACTGCAGAGTAAGTAAACAGTTTATTTAATGCTGCTTTCTATTTAAGTATGTGCCCCAGATTCTCTTCTTTTGTGTTTCTTTCATTATTTTATCTAGACTAGAGGAACTTGTGTGTCTGTCTACTTCGCAATTATGCATTGATGTTGTAAAAAGAGAATGTTATAATATACACACAATATTTTTTTTCATGAAACTATGGTGTCTGTCTAAAAAGTTGGGAACTCCTTTCACATAAATAGTTTGCACATACATATTAATTAATGAAATGGTTATATTAGTGAAAAAGATTTTCTACATGACTAACAAACCTCACTCCGTTTACCTGCTCCACGAACTTTGTCAATCACCTTGCTTGCTCCTTATTTTATTTTTTTGTAAATCTGTTTTATTGGTGTAATGGGGAAGGTGAGGACGAAATGTACCAAAGTATCAAGAATATTCATTGGGACAAGCAGGTCCCCAAGACATTAATAATATACATATCGGTGTAAAACACAAGGCATGTGTGATATCATCAGCGTGGTATTCAGTATGTTCATTTCAAGTGTTAATTCACGATACAGTAATATACTGGTAATTGTGGCCCTATTTGAGTAAGGTACTGAGTTCATGCATCAATATTCTCTGCCTATCATAGAGTGCCATGCACGTTACACTCTGGGTTCACCCTTCTGGTTCCCTTGAATGCGTTATTCTGGCTTAAGGCTCTGGGTCGTGGGGTGCTGCTGGGTTCACAAAACGTGCCAGTAGGGGCAGATTGCTGGGGCTATGATAGGGCCAGCACCTGTGTATAGGGAGTCGCGTCCCATCGTGTGCCGCCGCTGCCCATGCTTTTGGACAGGCCCGGAACACGATATGGGGCGCACATCTCTGGTCCACCACACCCTTTATCCCTACTTTAAGTATCCTGGCAGTGATTCCTTTGTGTTGGCCCCTCTGCGATTTCTATTGAGCGTAACCAGCTCGAGTGGAGACGCCCCTCGCGTGCACGGTGTTTCATTCATGCGCACAGAGGGTGACCGCCGCCGTTGCGTGGATATGTGTGCTTGCTCCTTATTCAGACCTGTACAGCCATTTATAAAATTGTAGCTTCACTTTCCATTTATCTTTCGTTTTGTTCTTCTACTCCCTCATTATTCCTGTCTAAGCCCTATAATTTTCATCCTAGATTTTTAATACTCTTTTTTTCTCCTCTGGATTTTCGGAACTCCTTTACTTTTATGACACAGAAAGCCACTCTTTCTATGGCAGAGTGTTTTAAAATGGCACAGCCCCCTGTTTGTATTGTACAATTTGCAAGTGTTTAGTGGCATTCATTTTATTTTCACTCTACCCTCAGCTCTGCCATGTTAAAAAAAAAACAAAAAAAACAAGCAACCAGAGAACATTTGTCTTTGAGATCCAAATACCAATATACATTTGGTTAGGGATGCACCAAAATTTTGGCTGCCTAAAGTTTCGTCCGAAAACGGGTCAAATTTGCAGAAACAAAAAAAAAAAAATGTTTTTGCATAGTTGCAGACATGCTTGCATTAACAATTCAGATGATTATATATCACAATAAAAAAATAGTAATGGTAACATGAAAAGTCAAGAATACTGCACTTGGGACGAGGGGGAGAACACTATGGGACAGGGGAGGGGGGGAGAACACGGTGGGGAAATAACTGTATGATACAGGGGAGGGGGGAGAAAAGAACACTGGGACAGGGGAGGAGGGAAAATTCGTGAATTTTCGGTTTCGGACCAGAATTTTCATTTCGGTGCATTCCTACATTTGGTGGTTAGCTAATAGACCTCACCTTACCAACCACCAATTAGGATGGCAAATGTAGACATGGAGGAAAGTTTGAATCAAACATATGTTGTAGTACAGTCTGTTACTTACAAAGGTTTCTTTATTATCTTTCTATGTGTATCTGTTATCTTGTACATCTTATTTAGCTTTTTTTAATTTCCATCTATATGTCTCTTTAAAGCGGCACTGTCACCATCCGGGTACTTTGTAGGATTTGCAAAGACCTCCGATGGTAACATCATCAGGGACGCAGGTGAAGGTAAGTTCTACTTACCTGAATCTGTCCCTCTCGGACACGGCCATCTTCTTCTAGCGGGTCCGTCATAGAAAAAGCCCATTCCCTGAACCCATCTCTGGGAGATTGACACTACTAGACGGCGGTAGCTTAGCCCAGTGTCTAGAAGTGTTAGATGGAGGAAATATACAGACAAAGTAGTCCCTACTATATCACTTGACTGGGTTATAATTTCAGTAAAATTCCAACACTTTTTAAATGAGTATTTCATTAAGATTCTATCTCTATGAAATACACATTTTTCAGGAGGGGGATGATAGTGCCTCTTTAACAGACTATACTTTATTTCTTTATTTTTAGGAATGTATGTACACTACTAATGTTAAAATGGCACTCTAACTACCATAATTACTGCAACTCTATGTATTGGCCTTAACCCAGGTTACATGGTACACAAATAATTCAGGTTTTGCCAAATGGAATAGAATTATGAAATAATTCCAAAGCTGTTAAGGGTGCTTTAAGAAACTTGGTTGGGAACCTTTATCAAACCATTTAAAGGACAACTATAGTGCCAGGAAAACATACTCGTGCCCCCACCGTCAGGGTTCCCCCTCCCGCCGGGCTCGAGGGGGAGGAAGGGGTTAAACTTACCTCTTTCTCCAGCGCCGGGCGGGGGACTCTCCTCCTCCTCTCCTCCTCCATAGCGACGTCATCGGCTGAATGCGCATGCGCGGCAATATTCTCAATGCTTTCCTATGGACGCTGGCGTCTTCTCACTGTGAAAATCACAGTGAGAAGCGCGGAAGCGCCTCTAGCGGCTGTCAATGAGACAGCCACTAGAGGCTGGATTAACCCTATTATAAACATAGCAGTTTCTCTGAAACTGCTACGTTTATAGAAATAAGGGTTAAAACTAGCTGGACCAGGCACCCAGACCACTTAATTAAGCTGAAGTGGTCTGGGTGCCTATAGTGGTCCTTTAAGAAATGTTTGATATAACGTGGGGCATTTCTCAGCACCCAGAAAGCAGCCTGATGCCTGCCACATTAACAATTCTGCCATATTATTGTCAATTGTGTACAACCTGGATGACACTGATAAAATAAAGTACTAGGGAAGATCATCCCAACATCTTCAACCATCTAAGATGGAAGAAATTCAGAATTTTTAATTGCCTGAGTGCTGAGAAGGGCCTTGTTGTAAATGTCCACTTTGAACATGCGTGAAGGAAAACACACAGATATGAATGTCCATTTAGAACACGTGATCTGTTATCCTCACTAATGTGATAAAATAGAAAACATCAACTTGCTAAATCGCCATTTTACTTATTAACCTTGCAATCTCAGCTTATTGATCTCAAGGTTGTGATGGCTGTGGCAAAAGTTAAACCCAGTTTTAGGTTGATAATCATTTTAACCTTGGCAACTTTACCAGGAGAAAACATTTTTGACATATTTGGTTTGGGATCGTGTTGAAAACAAACATGAAATTTAGAAATCATTATCAAATGGAAACAGAAACAGGATTGTAATCAAAGACAACGTTGGAAAAACTTTAACCCATACATCTTAATAACTGGTAAAAAGTCTTAATGCTGAAGAATAAAGTAGATAAAGGTATACATACATTGACACAATATTTTGGAAATCTGTAAAACAAAATAGAAAAATATGATACTAATTATTCCTAATGTAGCAAAATCAAGGTAATAGGATAAAGAGTAAGCATGGCACATAATGAACTGCTGAAATGTTAGGTGCATTCTTTGGTGCCTAAGTAACTGATAAATGTGGTATTTAAGATATGTAACTATTGAGTATGTATTTTCACATCAAAAGATAACTTTACAGAAAAAAAGAGAAGGAGAATGTGTGTGTAATGCCCCAGACTTTATTTTTATGGTTTATTACATTTGTTTTCCATTATAATACACTGCTTTTCATTTACCTGTCCAAATAAGGAGCACATGTGCTTATCAGTACATGAAATACAGAATCTGGAAGGACAGATCCACCCCCCATGTTTCCAATCTTCATTTAAACCCATCCAGAACATAAGTCAAAGCTGATAAACATCTGTATTTCCCTGCGTATTTTGAAGTCTCACAAGGAGTAATAAAGTCTATTATATATCTGTTATCTTGGCGTATCATTAAGAATAGCCCCAGGGTTTAATATCAGCTGTTACATGGAGACATGTCTGGAGGAAGCTATATTATGTAACCAGTATGACCACTGTAAGCATTTTAACAGGTGACATTGCATATACCATGGTTTTATGGTGTCTGTATTTAAAATGTTCTCTTACATACACTAACAATACACTGGTAAGGCTTAAAAGATCCAACCCTTATCAATAAAAAAATGAAATAATGCCCTACTGGGATATTCTTTAGGTCCCTCACCCACACACCCGATTGCTACAAACAGAGTTATAAATAAGATTTTACTTACCCTGTTTAGGCATTAAGCGAATGGCAGCAGATGCTCGGCCCAATCAAAGGTTTCAATTATTATTATTTTATTATTTATATAGCGCCATCAGATTCCGTAGCGCTGTACAATGGGCATTAGCATTAGAAAGCTGATAACAGCCATAAAATATGCACAGATTTGACATTAGGCAGCTTAACCCCTTAAGGACACATGACGTGTGTGACATGTCGTGATTCCCTTTTATTTCAGAAGTTTGGTCCTTAAGGGGTTAAGACAGAGTCAGGGGGGTAACTAGCCCTTTGCATAAAAGCGCAAATAACTCTGCTTATGCAGTGTTTCGAGCTGAAACACTGCACAGTCAGAGTCCATCCACTATGGCCACTTCAAAGAGCAGAAGTTGTCATAGATGTTGGAGTTACCCTTTAACACAAGTTGTATATGAATGTGTGTATTATTTATTTATTTATTTATAAAATATTTTACCAGGAAAGATACATTGAGATTTCTCTCGTTTTCAAGTATGTCCTGGGTCCACAAATCATTGCATTGTTACAGTTAGTGTACAATAAAATACAAAATTAATATACAATATATACAACATTTAACATAGAACAGGTAGGAAATATATAATCAACCATGACAGGTACATTCTGTTTTGAGGTATGTAGAGAAGGATCTCTTAAAGGACTTTAAGCTTAGGGAAGATTTTAATTTGTGCGGGAGGTCGTTCCACAAATGCGGTGCTCTGTAGGAGAAGGAGGTACGGGCTGCTTTCTTTTTATATTGAGGTAGACTAAGTAAAGTGTTGGTACTGGATCGGAGGTTGTAGGAAGTGGGAACAGCCGGGGAAAGCATTGCGTTCAGGTAGGGTGGGAGTTTCCCAGAAAAGCTCTTAAACACAAGGCTAGAAAGATCAAGGGTGCGTCTGGACTCCAGCGACAGCCAGTTTAGTTCTTTTAGCATGTCACAATGGTGGGTCCTATAATTATATTGTAGCACAAATCGGCAGAACGAGTTATACAATGTGTTGAGTTTATTAATGTGGGATTGCGATGCAGATGCATATACTACATCCCCATAATCAATGATTGGCATCAGCATTTGCTGTACAATCTTTTCCTTTACTGAAGGGCTTAGGCAGGATTTGTTTCTGTACAGGGCACCTAGTTTTGGATAAAGTTTAGATGCAAGCTTTTCTATGTGCAGGCCAAAAGATAGATTGGGGTCTAACATCATACCCAAGTATTTGAAAGAGTGGACTGCGGTCAGTGTGCCATTTGAAATTGTTTTGATGGATAGGTGAGAATTGTGTAATTTGTGTAATTTAGGTACTGTTCCAAAGATCATTGTGACAGTTTTGTCAGTGTTCAGGAACAGTTTGTTTTTTGTGATCCATATATATTTATATATATATATATGTATATTACTAAAAATGCTGGAACATATATCAGAGATCTTATACATATCTGAAGTACATATACAGTAATGTGTTCAGGTATGTACTAAACATATGACATATGACTCAAGTACTTGTGCGATTAATTAGCATTAGAAGGCTGTAGGTCAGGACCTGTGTTCAGAATTGGTTTGTAGAGTACTAAATGTCGATGTGATGGCAAATTTCAGCACACGGCCATAAAACTAATACTAGACCGAACCACTGTGTCCTGCTTAACCCCTTAAGGACCAAACTTCTGGAATAAAAGGGAATCATGACATGTCACACATGTCGTGTGTCCTTAAGGGGTTAAAGGGACTCTCCAGACAGCAGTTTTAATTCACCTGGTTCCAGCGCCGGGAGCCTCGAGAAGCCGCGCTGCCTATTTGGTCAAAATGACGAAAGAGGCGGGTGTGAGCAGGGAGCAATCAGACGCTTCCATTTGAAAGCTTCATTGCTCCCTTGTGCGCATGCGCGGCTTCGCCACACATGCGCACATACTTCATAGGGCGGCATTCATGTCCTGAGCACACTTCTGCACATGCCCGAGGTGTGAGCGGCTGCGAGCTGAGCTGACAGCTCAGCCCGCGGTCTTTGCCCACCCCTCTCCTCTGCTGATAGGCAGGAGAGAGAAGGCGCGCACACAGTTCCTCCTCTCTCCTGCACACGTCAGACGTATTGTACATGGCCTTTTTAGGGCCATACATTATAGGAAGTCCCTCTGGTGACCGTCTGAGTGGCGGCCACTGGAGGTATTCCTATCAATCAATGTAAACACTGTATTTTCCCTGAAAATACAGTGTTTACATTAGATTGCCTGCAGGGAGCTATAGATCTCACCTGAACAACTACATTAAGCTGTAGTTGTTCAGGTGACTATAGTGTCCCTTTAACCCATTTAGACGGTGTTAAGGGGCCTCAGCTAAATGTATACTGTTGTAATTTTGCACTCATATGATTGTTTGAGAGACTATATGCTTCAAATTTATTTTACTATTGGCTATGATACAGCCTTTTTTTTGTACTATTCTGTTTTTAAAGTAAAATGGAAAAAAATGGAAGCAAATAAAGATTGTCAAAAAAAATAAAAAATACAAGACCGAACAGGAATGTGAACAGTTCCTATTAAGAAGACTCCAGATACAGCTTCAATGAAACCACATTACTTTGTGTTGTTATAGTTCTTCATGGGTGTTACATACCAAACCTTTGGTAATCTGGTAATTTGGTAAATAGTATTCATCTGTTTGTAAATCTCAAATACATGTGAGCAAGCAGTGCTAAAGAGTACTGAGAAGAAACAACAACTCAAATAACTTGCCGTTGATGGGTTCCCGCTTAGTTCTTAAGCTAGTTTTAGCTCATCTTGTGCTACTACAGAGATAACCTAAACCAACTGCAAATAAGTCTGATCCCATCCAAAAAGAGTGGTCCAGATCCAAAATGCTGGCCTGCTTCCATATGTGCATATGTTTGGAATTTGGTCCATGGTTATGTTACCAATTAGTTTTCTCAATTCAATATTAAAATGGATGACCTTATTCCCATTGATCATGTTGTATGTTATTTAAGCAGTCTCTCCTTTGCAACAAGAGATTGAAAAATAATGTAGAACTCAAGTGTAACAATATCACGTATTCTTTGTTGAAAATTGATCAAATCTGTTTGACATATTTATCCCTAGGCAGCTGAGTAATTCATGTACACATCTGTTGATTGTGTCTTGTTGATTGAAAGGTGCTTAGACGCTGAAAACTGTGACGTGTCAAACTCCGACTAGTTCATGAATAGGGTTAAATTAAAGCCCCTTTTTTCTTGCCATGAAACATACATTCCGACTGACTTGCTGTTCTCCATTGAAGATGTATCCCTTGCTCAAAAACACCAAGCCGTGCTGAATTCTTTTCCCTTTCTTCCCAAACCCTTCATTACAAAGGATCTTTCTGATATTGCTTCTGATATTTTCGGATCTTTCTGATATTGCTTCCACAGTGCAGTAAGATAAATAGCACTATATTTAAAAATGTAACATTAAACACACTTACAAAGAGGGTAAATTAGGTAACAGACTGTGAGCAGACTCTTGTTTGTCTTACCTGGGCTTAACTTGGCATATACAACAAAATGTCATTTGAGACAAAGCATTCTAAATTTACTTTAGTAAGTCCTGAGGATTATTTTTACCTGAGGTGTTGCAATTGTATTTTTCTATACTACAGTGGACAGAATTAAGTTCACCAGATTTCTTAAGAACAGAGCCAGAGGTATTAAGAGTTTACTTGCAGATGTTTCTGGTTTCTCAGCAATGTTTAAACACCACTGGACATAGAGATACGTCTCTGGCACAAAGTGCCACCCAAAAGAAGCCCCTTTCAAATTCTCTTTTCAAGTGTGTCCCCACTTTCCACAACTGAGTCGAAGATAATGTAGGACCCTTTTCAAAGTTTGGTTGGGGGAGAGGGGTCCTTGCCATTACCTGTATTCTTTGTTTTATTTATTTATCTTACCAAGTCAAACCTTTTATCATGGAACGTGACTGCTATACCATATCAGCAATCTTGTATAAAATTTGTTCTAAATACCTACCTCGACTTGATAAGTTTCCTACACAGAGAATTAATATGTGGGCTGCCGATTGCCTATTTGGGCAAAATGTTATTTTAGTATGAATGGGCAGTTTAATCTTATTTTAACATTCTAAAGTATATTCTCAGTCATATATTATCATTATTATAAGGTACAGGCATACCCCACTTTTAAGTACACAATGGGACCAGAGTATGTATGTAAAACAAAAATGTACTTAAAGTGAAGCAATACCTTTTTTCACTTCCCAATGTATGTACCGCATTGCAATAGTAATTTACAGGCATAACTGATACTGCAACTGCAGATTTCCAGTGATTTTATTTCCAGTGGGCTTTTATTTAGTTAAAACAAACCGTAAAAAGAAAAATCTCATTCCAGATTGTACCATTTAGCTTTAATGTTTTACTCATGTGACAACCTTGAACTGGGAGGAAAAGTAAAATAAACCTGCCCACTGGGGCA
The DNA here is from genome assembly GCF_036172605.1 of Pelobates fuscus. Classification (NCBI taxonomy): domain Eukaryota; kingdom Metazoa; phylum Chordata; class Amphibia; order Anura; family Pelobatidae; genus Pelobates; species Pelobates fuscus. Next base: position 131,778,661 of record NC_086322.1, read on the forward strand.
TTTTCTGTCAATACAGTGCCAATTTGTATATGTTAGCAGCTTAGTTGCACACGTTGTTTAGAAACACCTCTTCATCACTTTAAGCATTTATGGTTTAACTTTGAATCCTCAGAATTGTGGCTAATGCTGCTAAGTCATAGTAATAGAAAATGGCAGCGTAAACCCTTTCACTGGATGGCAGCCGATTGCAGAATATGGACAATATATCGGCAGAAAAAATATATATATGTTCAGCTAGGAGTAGACATTATAAATTTGAGATGATTAACCTGTGCCATGTCAGAAGGTGTGAAAAGTTCTTGCCCCAAAGACACTGAACTGAACTGCTCCAGGCAAGAATAGAACCTTCCATTTCCTGTTCACTCGCGGACAGAAGAGGTGCGGGAATGTCTGTACTCGCCAGTGTACTTCAAGTGAGTGTATGTAAAGCAGGGTATGCCTGTATAGGAGTTCATAAGAGGGGTGACAGCATGGGCGTAGGAATCTGGGGGGATGGGGGGACGCATCCCCCCCCAGCAAATCATGCGGGGGGGACAAGTTATGGGGAAATCCCCCCCCCAGCTCCGCCGGCCCCCTTCATGCTGCAGCCGCTCTGCAGAGAGCCTCAGGCGCTTGCAGCTTTGCCCGGCTGGTGCGTCCATGAGGGTGCACCGCCCGGGCGCAGCATGAGGAGAGGGGCTGACAGGAGGGAAAGGCTCAGCGCTCCCTCCTGTCACTCCCTCACTGTAGCGTGGCCGAGCCCTGTATGGTCCGCGGGTACAGGGAGCATCTGTCTCCTCTACCCGGCCGGACTAACAGGAAGTGCACACTGAGTGTGCACTTCCTTTTAGTCCAGCCGGGTACAGGAAACAAAATCTCCCTGTACCCGCAGACCATACAGGGCTCGGCCACGCTACAACAGAGGTAGGGGAGGGGGGAGAAAGAGAATGACGAGGGAGGGAGGGGGAGAAAGAGTGACGAGGGAGGGAGGGGGAGAAAGAGTGACGAGGGAGGGAGGGGGAGAAAGAGTGACGAGGGAGGGAGGGGGAGAAAGAGTGACGAGGGAGGGAGGGGGAGAAAGAGTGACGAGGGAGGGAGGGGGAGAAAGAGTGACGAGGGAGGGAGGGGGAGAAAGAGTGACGAGGGAGGGAGGGGGAGAAAGAGTGACGAGGGAGGGAGGGGGAGAAAGAGTGACGAGGGAGGGAGGGGGAGAAAGAGTGACGAGGGAGGGAGGGGGAGAAAGAGTGACGAGGGAGGGAGGGGGAGAAAGAGTGACGAGGGAGGGAGGGGGAGAAAGAGTGACGAGGGAGGGAGGGGGAGAAAGAGTGACGAGGGAGGGAGGGGGAGAAAGAGTGACGAGGGAGGGAGGGGGAGAAAGAGTGACGAGGGAGGGAGGGGGAGAAAGAGTGACGAGGGAGGGAGGGGGAGAAAGAGTGACGAGGGAGGGAGGGGGAGAAAGAGTGACGAGGGAGGGAGGGGGAGAAAGAGTGACGAGGGAGGGAGGGGGAGAAAGAGAGTGACGAGGGAGGGAGGGGGAGAAAGAGAGTGACGAGGGAGGGGGAGAGATTGACACACACAATCATGCATTCCTTACACACACAGAAACACACAATGCATTCCTTACACACACTCAGTGCACCCCTTACAGACGCACACACTGCATCCCGTACATACAGAGAAACACACTTTGCAGCCCTTACACATACAAACACAGATTTACACAATGCATTCACTACACACATATCAGGACATCCCCTACACACTCCACCCCCTGTGAACAAACTCATTGGTGGAACATGAAGGTGGACCTGGGACCCAGACCTTGAGCTGTGTAAAGGGCCCCCAAAAAATGGAGCGGCTTCCCGTTCTCCCAGAACATTAATTTTTGTGACCACAGTTACAAACAGCCTCCAGAGAGCCTGTTCTACACCAGACCAGTGGAGCCAGACTGCAGCTAGAGCCCATCATCATCCTCATCTGGTTGTAAGTAGGCAATCTAGTATATTGTTCGTGGCACTAATCTCTAATTTACCTCACATTAAAGAAACACTATAGTCCCCAGAACCACTGCAGCTTAATGTAGTGGTTCTGGTGTCTATAGCCTGTCCCTGCAGGCCTTTTAATGTAAACACGGCGGCACACGGCGGTAAAAATGATTTTTTTGGGTTGCTACGCCCGTGGGTGACAGCAATGCTGCACTATTTGTGTGTCAATGGAAATAAAAAAAGTTTTGAAAATTGCGAAACTTGTTTATAAACAGAAAAGAAGTCTGATTGCTGCCTGGGGAAGGTCTACAGGAAAACCAGGACTGTTGGACCTAAAATGTAATGCCCCGATACACAAACAGTGCAGGATTTTGGTAGCCCCATATGGACCACCATACCAATGTTAGTTTAAAAAGAATGCTAAAATAAGATTTTGCCACCCATTTACTTTGCTAACTGAATATGTAAATAAGTATCAGACCTGTGAGAATTGCATGCTCTTTTGTAGAAACTATGAAATATATCCTACACACCCAATCACATTATGAAGTAAATTCCTATAATGCTGCCCCTGACCCACATCATTTTTCCGTCTTTATTTGTTGACATTGTGTATATGTTTCTTGGAAGTTAAAAATGGAGTATAAAAGTCCTGTGAAGCATTATTTGTGAGCAGACATTAACCTTGGATAACCTTTAACAGATTGAATAGAACAATTTTTGCAAACCGTACAGGAAGACTAATGAAGGAATTGCTCCAGTTCAAAGCGTACTCCTACATAATTGTCAAAACTGCTAGAAAGTCATATTTTAAAGTCACGGTTTGGCTGCAAGCTGCATTTCAGCTTGCATTTTCCCACAGATTTTGATTGCTTTCTTGGAGATTTCTGTAATTGAAATATATTCTATTTATTTGTACTGGGACATATTGTGTTTAGTAGATTTTAGTTTGGATTTTGTTTCCCCCAGCTACCAAGAACAAGGGAGGGTATAATTGAGCGGAATCCAAATAGCTAATATTTCGGCTATCAAACAGAACAGACTGCTCCAGATTTGATTAGATTTTAAGAGAACGCTTATATGAACTCTGCTGTTACATAGAATTTTCCTAATGTTCCAGTGAGGTCTGCAGACATCAGTCATTATAAATGTTAAAGAGTATTGTAACATGTTGTTCTACAACGGTGCTATCCAACCTTTTAATGATGAGGGTTGTAAACCACTCAAAGAATTAGCACACTATCTGGGAGCTATTAAATGAATAATACAATTATAAACATTTATAACTCAAGACTTTCTTTAAATCATGATAAAACGGGGGCTGGGTCTGACTGTCATGGAGAAGAGTCACATGCTAAGTGAGCTCCTCTACTAATTTGCTTTAAGACGAATGTACAAACGCAATCTATGACAAAAAGACAAATTCTGCGATGCGGCAACCCGCTGACCTACCTGACACAGTTGGTGACAGTCGAAGAGCTGCAGAAAGTCTCCCTTCCTCCACTCTGCTGATGTGGCCTAGTACCCGAAGGGCAGGAGAAGCGGCCGATCTCCCAGCCCAGAGGGACCTAGAGGGACCAGCGAGACCCCCGTTTCCTCCCCCTTGGACCAGGGGGGTGATCCCGGACCACTCCTGGGAGGCAGCCCAGTGCTTGCAAACAGGCAGATCAGAGCCATCCAAACCGTCGTTCATCAAAATGGCGTAAACCGCGTGTTTACCTACCATCAGCGAGGCAGTCTCTGATATGTAATCCAGGATAAACGGGCACTTCGACAACTTCTGGAAGCAGTTGATTAGCAGGCAACTTTATTGTGATGCACAGCATACTCCACCGGAACGCTGACAACGCTTACAGGCTCCAGATACCCATCAGAGACAGCAAAAGGTGATCACGGTGAAGGTTCCAACATGGAGGAAGCGCAAGCAGCGGAGCTCAATGAAACTAAAAGCGACACAGAGGCGCGAACCGACATGAAGCAAGCCACAGCCCTGCACAAAACCTGATAAGCCATGGAGAGCCCAGGTCCTTGTTGCCAAAAACGCACTGCCTCTCACCTGGACCTCAATGCCTGGCACGCTCCAGTATGGGCAGGGACTGTGCTCTACTGATACAAGGCATAGGGTGAATGAGGATTGTAGTATGGTTACTGAAGGGGGAACTATTAGTCTTAATTAGCTATATCGGGAAATACTCTCCTGATGTGGTTTTTTTTTTACCTCCTCCCCTATTTGCTCTCTGAGCCCAGCCAGGTCTGTTAATCTTATACCTGATGTCTTATATTCTTTTCTTTATAAGGGCCTCCTAGGAAACCTCTCTTCAAAAATCCCCCCAAAAAAGAATAAAAAAAAAAAAAAATCATGATAAAATATTTTAGATATAATTCTGTTTCAACATTTTCTAAATAGGTCATGTGTTTTATTACACATAAATCCCTGTCACTCTTTGTTAACTGATTCTGCACTTCATCCTTTGCACACTTTGCTTTAAAAGAGATGCCTGAGATTAGCTTTGCTTGGGTTAAAGGGACACTCCAATGCCCAACTAAAAAAACAAACAAAAGCAAACCACTATTTAGTAGATATATCCCCAATGAAAAACATGCATGCCTTTAATTATGCATTGTTTGATTGATGTATAGCTGAAATCGTTTGCTGCCTTCTCAAGCAAACTCCTTCTTGTGGCTGTCCAATCACGGACTTCCCAAAACAGCTCAACGAGAAGTATTTGCAAGGAAGGTGCTTTGAGCAATTGCTTCCTCTTGATTTCAGTTCCACTGAGCTAAACTACAAGGAAGTAACAGTATCGGTTGTCTGATTGACAGCCAGGGGTGTAACAAGGTTAATTTATAAAAGTGAAGTCTTCTATTTTTGTAAAATGAGAAAAGATGACACACTCTTCACATATAAAGTCCAGATTGTCCCTTTAAAGTCCTCTTCTCCATTCTACACTCTAAGAAAGACAAAATATAACACGCAGTTGTGTTATCACAGTCTTCCTATGCTTTGTAATACTAACATGCCCATAGTATCCCTGTTCTCATGTCCATTGCACCCAGGAACTTTGAATAGGCACTGTGGATAGTAGGAAGATGCTTATGATTTTTCTAACATGGCAGAGCAATTAGTAGCTGCTCTAAAAAGTGGTTCAAAGTAGTAGTGGGGCAATCACCATGGAAATCACTAGAACCAGTAGGCACATTTCAGTGGTGACTCCTCCCTTTTTAATTTTATCACAATTTACCCCAAAAGTTTCCTACAGTAAACATAGAGGGGGATATAATTCAAGCAGTTAGTTTGGAGGACATTTTATTCTAAATTCTGTTATTATAAAGTGTGTGAGGGGGAAAATGAGAACGGGTCTGGATGTTTTCTCTGCTCCGATGGAAGCTCTTCTGTGTCATTTTTTTTTCTCTTTCTGCCCTTAACTATTTTCATCCTCTATGATCAGAAACATGAACATCGCCGTATTTGCCCCGTTGATGTATTGTATGTGAAATGTTTTTGCACTTTGCATTTCATTCAAATATTTTGTGTTAATGATGTTGTTAATACAAAAACCTTAATTAAAAAAACAAAAATGCATTACCCTCCCCTCCCATCTTAAAGGATAAAGGCCCAATCTAGAAGCATGTGCAATAATAAAACAGAACTCAGAATTGCAAAACTGAAGGGAACCCTAGTATCTGGTTCACTGTACTCTAAATGAACAATTCTCTGTAATGTACTTCATATTACATTTGTACATTTGGTATGTTAACCGTGATATTCCCTTAAAGGATCACTATAGGGTCAGGAACACAAACATGTATTCCTGACCCTATAGTGTTAATAACACCATCTAGCCCCCCTGGGCCCCTTATGCAGCCTCACTAAATATATACATTTTACTGTATTCAAGCCTGAAGCTGTAGCCCTGCATGCTGTTTGACTCAGAAAAAAACAAACAGTCTGCTGACATCATCAGAAGTGGTGGCCTGGTCCAATCACAATGCTTCCCCACAGGATTGGCTGAGACTGACAAAGAGGCAGATCGGGGCAGAGCCAGCATGATTCAAACAGAGCCCTGGCCAATCAGCATCTCCTCATAGAGATGAATTGAATCAATGAATCTCTATGAGGAAAGTTCAGTGTCTGCATGCAGAGGGTGGAGACACTGAATGTTTGAATGCGTTTTAGGCAGCCATGACCCAGGAAGGATCTCTAACAGCCATCTAAGGAGTGGCCAGTGAAGTTATCACTAGGCTGTAATGTAAACACTGCATTTTCTCTAAAAAGACAGTGTTTACAGCAAAAAGCCTGAAGGTAATGATTCTACTCACCAGAACAAATTCAATAAGCTGTAGTTGTTCTGGTGAGTATAGTGTCCCTTTAATGACAAGATGAGCAGTGTACAATTATATCATCAACCCCATTTTTATCATGTATTTTATCAATTACCATTACCAAAGAAATAGGTGTTTCAGGTTTACATATTTATTTATTTAATATTTTTCTCCCAACAGAAAAATAAACCACCAAATCCCCCTGCCTACATCTTCATGATAGATGTTTCTTACAGCAACATTAAAAATGGTGTGGTCCGACTGATTTGTGAGGAACTCAAGACCCTGTTGGAAAGACTTCCAAGGTAATGATAACTGTATAAGAATGTAATTATTATATTAATATCGCAAGACACAAAGGATAATAAAATATGTAACAGATAATATTTGAAATTTAGAAAGGCATCATGACTTGAAATTTGATTTTGACAGTTATTTAACCCCTTAAGGACACATGACATTGTGTGACATGTCATGATTCCCTTTTATTCCAGAAGTTTGGTCCTTAGGGGGTTAAATTGTATGTATAAATTTATGGAGAAATTGGTAATGGAATACAGAGAAATGTTTCATAACTTCCAATGTTGGGTGGTATGGATCTGGAATCAAGGTTGAGCAGGCTAGACAGATTGTGGTGACAGTAGTCGTGCCCACAAAAAACTAGTGCATGTCGGCCAGCCTCACCTAGAGCAGCCCATGCTCAGAGTGCTGTTAAAAAGCTCTGAGCATGAGCTGAATGCGCAGAAGCATTTAATATTGTGCATGTGCTTCACTGATTGGACCATGCCCAGGAGAGATATGCTATCTTGTATCTGCAACCGTTCTTGCCCTAGACTACAACTGTGACCCGCCTTCATAAATAACCTTATAATGCTTTTATAATAAAGAAAGATTAATGTAAAAAATCTATATTTTATAGACTTAAAGGAACACTAGTAAACGTGTATTTCGAATTCTATAGTGTTCTTCTCTTTATTTAGATTCAGCCCCCCATCCCACCCAGGTATAAGTAGAAACTGGAATAAATGGTATTGCTTACCTTTTTTCCAGCATCATTGTGCAGAAGATGATAATATGGGAAATGGATACAGAATCTCTAGGTTTCAAGTGATGCAAGATTGGTGCTTGTTTCACAACTGAGGATGTATTACTATGGAGACTTTATGATGTGATGCACATATGCTCACTTTGATAATCTGGGCTATAGTTCAAGGAACAGATAAGCTACCCAACAACCAGTGCAGACAGTGTGGTCAAGTCTAAAATGTAGAGCAAACAGCGAGTACTCACTGTTTAGTGAATAAACCCCTTAATTTGTTTCTTTAATCACTGTTATTATTATAATTATTATCATCATTTATATAGCACCAATTTATGTACCACAAAACCAAATAAGAGACAAAGAATAAAAAAATGATAAAAAAATATAAATAGGTTCAAAAGGGTCCTGTTGAAATCTAAAGTATGAAATAAGCGAGAAAGAACAATGTAAAATGCTAGCGCTTGTCATTGGTAACCATTGGTAACCATTTTAAGCAACATTGTCATTATTTATTAAAAATAAACATTGAAAAAACCTTATGCAGGCAACAAAAGAATTGTTTCCGTTTACATAAAGGAAAATTGATCATAGTGATGATGAATTCTGTGCTTCTTCAAGTTCATTCATTGCAGAAAAAGGAGCATCATAGCAAGAATGACATATTCAGATGTGCCCTAGTCCTACTGGATCTATATTTTCCCAGTGATATAATGAGAGGGTATTATTTGTATAAACTCTTAGCGACACGTCTTTTGAAATACACATAATTTCACCCTTAGTTCCTGAAATAATTTGCAATCTATTAAACTTCCAACTTTAATGACCAACTAATAATTTTAGACACTCATCCAAGGTATTGATACTAAGCAGCAGTCTTTTCTTCTGTCCTTTTACTTAATTTTTTTTTTTTCGGATAAAGGTCTATATATTCTTTCGATACACAATATAGCAGCACAGCTGTTAGTTCAGACACAATACCATATATTGGGGAACCACACGACCTAGAGGCACTGTTTGGCGCACTTCTCAGCTATTACATTATAAGTTTCTTCGCAATACACAGTCATTGCTTCCAAATTTGTGGGGTTGGCCTTGGCCACTATCTGTTTGGTTGTCAATACTATTATCATTGTACTATATAATTCAGTAAAAAACAAGAGGAATAGGCGCTCACTAAATAAACTCAAGGTGGGCAGCAGTGAACCGAGCAGGAATTCCCAACGCCTACTCAGAATAGTGAAACAAACAAGAAAAATAGTGGAACAAACACGCGCGGTTTACCACTATTTTTCTTGTTTGTTTTACTATATAATTCACCATTATTTAAACAATTGTGGAAATACACAATGCTTTAACTCTTTAGCAGCTTACACGATTCTCAATGACAACACTGATAAAGATCGAATTTATTAAACATTCTAAATACTCTAAATATACCCTTATGGAGTTAAGGTTAATGTATACTAAGCGTTAATAGCATTGAATCCAAGACTCACGAGAGCCTTAATGGTTAAATTACTCCTCATACATTTACCAATCAGAGCTCACTACCACACTACCATGATTGGTCCTACCAGATTTTAATGGACCGATAGACTAGCAGCTTCTCATTTTAATACCGGACCCTCTCTCAGGTCTGGTTCCCCTCTGATGAGCTGATATGGCGAAATGTGCGGCAGGGACACTGACAGGCCCTCTTCTTAGTTATCATACCAGAGTGTGCTCGCAACACAAAGTCGGAAAACTCCATATCATCTTATAATGGCTACTATTTCTTTTGGATGTATATATTTATACCACTGAACTAGATCTACCTAATCATCAATTGTGACTGCAGATTAAGCAGGGTTGGGGGTTGGATTTGGCCATATTCAGTTTAGACTCACAGATATATTGGTTTGGGGTAATGGGTGCCCTCGAAGGCACAGTTAGGAGCCAGCCAGATATCTAGCACTTCAGCTTGATCTCCCATTTTATTATATCTGGTCTATAGTGCCAATGCTCTTGGACTATACCATAATTGTCCAGAACCTGTATACCAGAGTTAAAACTATCTTTCTCCCCTCTCGGATCCTTCAGAGGTTTCCCACAACAGTAATTTCTTGTCGTCTTTGCAATTCATAGCAGGGGATAAAAAACACTGCTTAGTTTCGGGCTTCTAATTTCTGCAGCTGTTGGTAAAACCTACCATACACTTACCTGTGACTGAACTGGAGAGGGCTCAATCAATCCCCTCCTCTGTCGGTTCCTCTAAGCCCTATTTACAGCAGAGAATACTACACAGTGTATTATTCCTTTAAGCAGGCTTCTTACACCCTGCACGCTAGTCACTTACATGATTATTTTAGAATTGGTTTTAAGGTGGTGGTATCACAAGTTACATTTTTTTATTATATATTGTTTTGTTATTATTATACATTAAAAGTTACATTGTATATATTTAAAGATCAGTTGGGTTCTATGGGAATTACCTGGCATTTATTCCCTTCCCTCCAAATAAAGTTATCTTGTTTTTGAGAAGGTTGTAGATTGATTCAGTGTGCTGTGCTCATGCTGCATCAGTTATTTGCAAGAGTGCATTGGTGCCATCTATTGACCAAAATGCAGAATTGCAAGAATGTCCTACAAGCAGTAGTGGTTCCAGAAAATTAATACTCCTTTAAAGTAATTTTCTTTGAAATTAAACCTTTTATGTAAAGGACACTGTATGCTCTATAACCATTTAATTTAAACCCCTGGCACTGTCCCCCCATTCAGTGTTAAAACATGTTGAGTAGTTTAACACTAAATGATAGACATGTGCATTTGTTTTCATACGAATATGATTTTATCCCAAACAATTCAGGGTTTTTTTCGTATTCATTTACTAAAACGTAAACGAAAGCCCTACAAATGAAATATAAACAAAACGAAAGGGCAAATGCCGAATGCATTACCTTTTCGTTTTGTTTTGTTCATTTAATAGACTCCGTGCTGCAGGGGAATTAACCCCCACAGCATGGAGAAATAGTGCGCATGCGCGAAAAGAAAAAAAAAAAGGAGGGAACCGGCAGCGCTACCAGCTCCCTCCTTGTAAAAAATATTATTTCCAGTCCTCCCCCAGCCCCCGCATTAAAACCTATGCGGTTCACTGTGACCCCCATATTAATAAAAGGGAGTAGTGGTATGTTGCCTAAACAGTGAGCAGCCAATGGCTGCGCCTGTCATTTAAAACTTAATATAAATCAATATGGGGGTCACTATGACCCCCATATTGATAAATGGGAGGTGTAATCATCCTGCATGAGCCTAAATAAATATTGTGGGGGACCTAATGGCCTAAACCAACCAATCAATCAGAGCGCTCTGAGCCTAATTTAAGGGTGTGGGAAGCCTTTCCCCGCCCTGCAGAGCTCATTCTGCGTCGTGCCCTCCATGGGTGAAGATGGATTATTTTTTTACCGTCGGGATTTTTTTATATTTCGCCTTTTTTGGAGCGCTTGTCTTTTTGTTTTTGTTTTTTTTTGCAGTTGCAACGCGTATTATGGATTTTTATTTGGTCTTTTTTGGGGCTGAAAGAAGAAAAGAAAGGACATCAAATGGTAAGTATGAAATTGTATTTTACAGGTTTCGTTTATCGCCCCCCCCCTCTCTATTATTAGGGTGAGGGGGTAGGTAGGGTATTTTTATTTGTCAATCTTTCTTTTATTGAGGCAGGAGTTAAATGGGGTACAAAATAAAGAAGAGGGGATGCACAGTATTTGTACAGAGTGGGATCGCTTTAACACAGTAGTACATCTCCTTCGAATGACAGCCTCATTTTATATTTTATATTAAGCAAGCTTTTCAGTAGGTTAATAGCACGTATAAAGTAACAGTTATACAGGTAGTTTTCACTAAGCGATTGTCAAGAGTCAAATGAATTAGACAAATATAAAACAAATGAACAACCATCTGCGCTTGTCGTTACTAGTCTAGTTATGAAAAGTAATTAAAATAATAGCATGAAGAACCATAGGCGAGACATCAGATAGATTAAGGCGGTTATTTGTCAGAGGAATCATGGCTTATACGTTACGAATATGACATGTCAGTAGCTTATTATCGTATGCTTAACTAGTTATGCTTGTTCAGCCACCAGGAATGACATTATGCAAGTATCTGATATTATGCTCTCTGAGTAGCCTCTAAGTAGGAGCTGTGCCCGTCAGATAGCTGAAGACAGGGTAAAGTTAAAACAATGGGGGTACATGTAAGTGAAAGACCTGTAAATATATGAGATCGCTATAGTCTGGCTGGTGATAGTGACACTACAACCTGAATAATAATGTACCATGCAGTAAGTCCTTGCGGTGTAGGGTAAACGTAGAAGGTTTCAAGTGTCCATCAGCCAGTTCCCTTCAGCCCATGCCGGTTCCTGGCTTGCAGGGTTTCGGTCCAATGCCGGGCTTCTGTACCTCGCCGTAGTACCGGAGTTGGTGAGAGTGACTCCACAGTCTTGGGATGGTCTGTAGGCTTGCGGCCTCATGTCCCAGTCTCGATAGCCGCTTGGGTCTGGATTTACTGCGCTCTGTGTCACTGGTGGTTGCTGTGGGCGGGTGTTACGATGCCACATTCCCTATAGCGTCTCCTCTGCGTCCGAGGGCCGCTTGTCTCCGGCCTGAGGCCTGCGTAGGCGCTCGCGCCCTTTGCCATTGGACCCATCATCAAGTCCGTGGGCCCAGGGTTCCACCGGATCCTAGGCTTCTCCCTGGGTGTATGGCAGGCTGTGGGGGGGGATTCCTCCCTGTGAGCGCCCGGCTCAGATGGAGAGTGAGCGGGCCTCTCAACAGCAACATCCACAGGTGTGGTGGTTGGTGTGCATCAGATGTCAGGTGTACCTCTGGTTGTGTGGGTCGTTGCTTGGTATTACCCCGTATGTACAGATAGGTGATGGCTGCCGGCAGACCTGTGTTCGATGTTGCTTACACTGCGCACATGGTCTCCGCCATCTTGCGTGTGGGTCACAGGCTATATGTTGGCGGTGTGACAGAGAGCCGTTTAGTTTGGCCTGGTTTAGCTTGGACCGGGATCACCCCCCCAGTCCAGTGGGGGGGGGAACAGGACCAGGTCCGCAGGCTGTCTCTGCTTGTCGGGCCCCGTCGGGCAGGATAGTGCTGCGGCGGCCATCCGCATCACTCACCGCCAGCATCGGTCCCGCCTGTCATGGCGGGCCCCATCCTCCGAGGGACTAGAACCACGAGGGCAAGCCTCTCCTCGGCTCAGGCAGCCCGATTGCATCGAGGGTCGCAGTAAGTCTCCAGTAATTCTCCCAAAAGGACGTGGTTTGAAAGCTATTTGTGGCCCTTTTTGCAGGAGCCGAGCTGTCCTGCGACCGCTCAGCTCGGCGGCCCGGCCCCGCCCCCGGTAGGGTATTTTTATTGTTGATTGGGGCTTGGGGACCCCACCTCACTTTATTATTTGTGGTCCCCACCCACCGCTCATGGGTGGGGACCAGGGGGGATATTAGGTCCCCCCTTTAATTTATTAGGGTCCCCACCCGCAGCTCCTGGGTGGAGCCAGGGGGGACATTAGGTTCCCCCCAATATTTATTTATTTATTTATTTATTTAGGGTCCCCACTCACCGCTCATGGGAGTCACAGGTGGGGGGCACTATGTCCCTCAATTTTAGTTGTGTTCCCCACCATAGGGGAACGGGGGGATCCCTTATTGCACTAGCAACTGAGCAGCAATAGCTGCCCAGTCACTAGTAGTTTTAAATGACAGCAAGCAGCCACTGGTTGTCGCTGTTTAGGCAACATGCCCCTACTACATGGGGGGATCAGACACAGGTAGCAGCATAGGGCAGGATTTAACCTGTGCCAGGTCACCCCTTATTGCAATAGCTGGCCAGTCACTAGTAGTTTTAAATTTGTTTAGGCGACATGCCCCCAATCGCAGCATGCCGCGAGTAGGGGCATGAGGGAGGATTTAACCTCACTTTTATTAATATGGTGGTCATATTACATTTTTATTTAGTACGAAAATTTGGTGCACATGTCTACTAAATTATGTGGTAGAAAAAGCCCTAAAATAGGTCCAAGTGGATTCAAACTAGACTTGGGAACTCTTTAGCAAGTGAGAATTCTAAGTCAATTCAAAGTCAAGATAGCTGGCCTAACTGAAAGCATAGCTACTTAGAGAATTTTTCAATTTCGGATATTTTCATCTTAAATTTAAAATTCACTTTGAATTCTTACTTTAGTGACTAGCCCTGTTAATTTAACCCTGAATTCTCACTTTAGTGACTAGCCCTGTTAATTTAACCCTAAATTCTCACTTTAGTGACTAGCCCTGTTAATTTAACCCTAAATTCTCACTTTAGTGACTAGCCCTGTTAATTTAACCCTGAATTCTCACTTTAGTGACTAGCCCTGTTAATTTAACCCTAAATTCTCACTTTAGAATTCACTTGGAATTCTCACTTTGCCTCAGTAATTTTCCCCCACCTGACAGAGTTACTGCCGTCAAAAAGTGTCAAATCCCCCAGCCGTGCAGGGAAATTGGCTCTGTCTATGATCCTTCATAGACCTCAATGCTGTACCCTTGAGCATGTGCGAGATTACAGCGGTGACATTGGCTTCTGGCAATTGAAGTGCCAGGAGCAAATGAGGACCTGCAGGAAGAGGATGTTGGCGCCCCAGAGGGAGCGGTTCAGGTAGGTAAAACGTATCATTGCCTGCTTCCTATGGTCACCAGCCACCCCGCTGCGATGTCACCATTGGGTTTTTTTGCGAATCATGTGAAGATGTAGCTTAGTAATAAAGTTACAGACTACTCTTAGGTTTGCCATCTGACTGGTATTTTACTGGCACAGCTGGTATTTGAGGTATTTGAGGCTGCCTGGCCAGTGCCAGTATTGCAGTTATACAGGCAATACAAATGCATTTTCTCAGTATAAATGGAAATTACTTTGCAATACCAGCACCAGCCGTAGGGGTCACTGTATGTGGAGAGAGGCAGGGATAGGAAGTTACAGCATATCCCTCCCTGCCTTTCTCTACTACTCACTGATCCATGGGGGAACAGCTACACAGCACAGAGAGTCCAGACAGTAAGTGAGGGATGGGGGGAAAGGCAGCAGGGAGACATAGGGACACTGAGACACTAGGGGACACATGGGGACACAGACACTAGGGGATACTGGGAGACCTGGGGACACTGAGACACTTGTGGACATTGGAAAACACGGGGACACTGTGAGAAATGGGGACACTGTGAGAAACAGACATTGGGAGACACTGAGACATTGGGACACAGTGTCCCCTAGTCTCCCAGTGTCTGTGTCCCGATGTCTGTGTCCCTAGTGTCTCAGTGTCCCCATGGCTCCCAGTTTCCCCTAGTCTCCCAGTGTCTGTGCCCCCATGTCTCCCAGTGTCCCTAGTGACTCAGTGTCTCCATGTCTCCCAGTGTCCCCTAGTGTCTCAGTGTCCCCGGGTCTCCCAGTGACATGGGGACACTGGGAGAAATGGGAACACTGAGACACTGGGAGACTAGGGGCCTGGGCGACATGGGGACACTGACACTGTGATACATAGGGACACAGAGACTGGGTGACTTGCGAGACTGAGACACTGGGAGCAATCCATCTATACAGCAGAATCAAACTGAGTAGTTTGTTGGTAATTTTACAGAATTTTCTCTTATGTTACTCCTTGTGATTTACATCATGTGATGTCACGCATAACTAATTATTCAAATGTATAAGGCTGGTATTTTTTTTCCAAGAAAGGTGGCATCCCTAACTACTCTTCACATACTCTTGCTTAAAGGAACACTAGAGGGTCAGGAACTGTCAGGGTTCTCACCTGTTAGACAGCCAGCCAGACGTGGTCGCCCCTGGAGTTCCCAACAGGGGACTTGAACCGGGGAACTTATCAGTCCTGCTTTCTGCCTCTGAGCCACAGCAGCTTTACACAGAGACTACTGTTTCCGGTCCTGTTCATCCTGGCATGGCTACTACACCGGGTGCTGCACCTTGACTTGGCTGTGTCTCACCTGACTCTGATCGGTCATCAGCAGGGTATTTAAACCCAGCCTCGCCCTGTGCTCAGTGTCCAGTCTTTGATCTTGTGATCCTGTTTCGTACCAGTGTTCCTGCTTCATCTGCTTCGTGTTATTGACCCCGGCTTCTGACTCGTTTATTCTGACCTCTGGCATCCCTTGACTTCGGCTACTCCTCGTTGTTCCTGACCTCTGGCATCCTTTGACCTCGGCTATCTCTCGACTATCCTGCTGCTTCAGTCCTTGCCTGTCCTGCGTATTTGGTACTGCATCCTGCACAGCCCCCGTGCACAGATCCACAGGCCAGGTGAATTCTTACCTGACCACCTCGGCCTGTGGCTATCTGCAAGGGTGAGCAACATATCTGCGCTACAGACTCCCAACTCAGGTAAGACCCTGACAAAAGACTTGACCAATATGGAGTCCGCAGAGATGTGCTCACCCTCAACCCAGCAAGTGTCCAGCCTGGCCCAGACTGTTTCGGAGCTGCAGCAAGACATTTTTTTTCTTAAAGGTGCAGTACGTCCAGCCCCGGAACCGGCTTATCCTGAACCGTTTGTCATCATGCCCGACCGTTTTGATGGTAGCCGCACATCCTTTCAGTGCTTCAAGATGGATTGCGAGGTGTTGTTTTCTTTAAAACCTCGAACTTATGCCACAGAATTCATCAGGGTCAGAGCGGCTATCAACCTGTTGTCTGGACACATCAAAGTTTGGGCTCACCAAATGTTGCAGACGAAGAGTCCTGTCCTTGTCAGCTGGGAATCCTTTATTACTGCTATGGACTCACAATGCAAGACCACTATGCCCAAGCCAGCCCCACCTACTAAAAAATCGCGGAGTCTAAGTAACCAAGGAACTGAGTACCATCACCACACCCCAGTGATGCCTCCTTATGATCCAGTTCCCAGGAAAACTCCAGAGGTATCCTGTGTTCCACTTGACCCTGAGGAACCTATGCAATTAGGACTTGTCCACTGCAAAGTGACACCTAGGGAAAGGGACCGAAGGAAAAGCCATGGCCTGTGTTATTACTGTGGAGAGAAAGGGCACTTCATCACGCTTTGTCCTGTTCGCCCTCCTAGACCTCCAGCTCTCCGACTGGGTACTAACTTCCTTCGTCCAGTGTACACCGCATACCAGCCTAAAAAGCTACAAGGGAGCCGTTATTCTTGCCCATGCTTGGCTTCCATGGAAAAAACTACACCCCCTGCTCCAGAGCCGCCTGCATCTACTGCCGAAGTTACTTCCTGTGGTACCACCGCTACTTCCTGCCCACCTGAAAAGGATTTACTTGTGGATTGTGCCATTGCTTCTAATGGCACTACGGTCCGTAAAGAAGACCTTGAAATGTTCGACAAAGCGTTGTTAGCTACGAACACTGTTCCTGTCGAAGTTGTGGAAGTGCTTGCCACCTGTACCCGGAACCTAAAAAGCCTGGACAGTTCTTCAGCCGTACCAGAAGCTGGTACTGGGAAATCCCAAGCTATTAAGGGATCCCACACTGAGGACTTTGACTATGGGGATTCACTGGATTCTGATAGTGACCCTGGAGAGGTGTATGATTTCGAGGGAGAACCTACTTACACCCAGAGGTCGTTTTTAAAGGGGGGGGTACTGTCAGGGTTCTCACCTGTTAGACAGACAGCCAGACGTGGTCGCCCCTGGAGTTCCCAACAGGGGACTTGAACTGGGGAACTTATCAGTCCTAGTCCTGCTTTCTGCCTCTGAGCCACAGCAGCTTTACACAGAGACTACTGTTTCCGGTCCTGTTCATCCTGGCATGGCTACTACACCGGGGGCTGCACCTTGACTTGGCTGTGTCTCACCTGACTCTGATCGGTCATCAGCAGGGTATTTAAACCCAGCCTCGCCCTGTGCTCAGTGTCCAGTCTTTGATCTTGTGATCCTGTTTCGTACCAGTGTTCCTGCTTCATCTGCTTCGTGTTATTGACCCCGGCTTCTGACTCGTTTATTCTGACCTCTGGCATCCCTTGACTTCGGCTACTCCTCGTTGTTCCTGACCTCTGGCATCCTTTGACCTCGGCTATCCCTTGACTATCCTGCTGCTTCAGTCCTTGCCTGTCCTGCGTATTTGGTACTGCATCCTGCACAGCCCCCGTGCACAGATCCACAGGCCAGGTGAATTCTTACCTGACCACCTCGGC
This sequence comes from Pelobates fuscus, assembly GCF_036172605.1. Lineage (NCBI taxonomy): Eukaryota > Metazoa > Chordata > Amphibia > Anura > Pelobatidae > Pelobates > Pelobates fuscus. The sequence goes on from NC_086322.1 coordinate 131,796,181, forward strand.
CTGTGGCTATCTGCAAGGGTGAGCAACATATCTGCGCTACAGACTCCCAACTCAGGTAAGACCCTGACAGGAACACAATCATGTATTTCTGACCTTATTATGTTAAAACAACAATTTAGCCCCCCTAACCCCCACTTGCCTCCCTAAATATAGTAAACTCTTACTTGTATTCAAGTCTGCAGCTGCTGACTCTGTCCCTGTCTGCCTCTGAACTGACATCATCAGAAATGGTGGTCTGCGCAAATTATAATGCTTCCCCATAGGATTGGCTGAGACTGTCAACTAGGCAGATCATGGGCAGAGCCAGCACAAGTCAAACATAGCCCTGGCCAATTAGCATCTCCTCATGAAGATAAACTGATTCAATGCATCTCTATGAGGAAAGTTCAGTGTCTGCATGCAGAGGGTGGAGACACTGAATGGCGGTGCTGCACACTAGGCAGTACTGCCCCAGAAGGCACCTCTAGCAGCCATCTAAGTAAGGAGTGGCAATCAGAGTTATCGGAAAAGACAGTAACCCTGGAGGGAATGATTCTACTTACCAGAACAAATACAATAAGCTGTAGTTGTTCTGGTGACTATAGTGTCCCTTTAAGTTTGGAAGCTTAAGAGGGATGCATGAGAACAAAACCTGTGTGGACTGGCTGACAATAAAATTAGTTTAGATAATGCAGACTTTGGTGTCTCTAACACTGTGGCATGTCCACTTTCTTCTACACTCACTACATACACCTTTTCTATGTCTCAGACTATATACCAGGAACTTCTGCCTGCTAGTAAGATGATAAGGAGACAAGTGGACATGTGAGTGCTAGGGGACAGTCCTTAGAAAGCGTGTAGTAGGCGCATCATTTGATGCATTTAAGTCAAGCTCAGGGTGCTGCCTGCATAGCATGCCCTTAGTTGGACAGCCTGCATTGTTGGCAAGCAGTCTGGCATGCATTCATGCCAGGCTGGCCTTCCAATTCTTTGAAAAACATGCCCCCCTTTTTGGGCATGTTCACCCCTTTTGGCAGGTCTGGTCACGTGGTTCGTGCCAGTGGCCCACTCTTTTACCCCGCACATTGACTTCCTGCTTCACTGGACACGGCATTTAGGGGATATGGATTTACTTGAAAGATGAAAGCAAAAATTAGAGAGAGATTAGATTAGAGTATGTGTTTTTGTATAGCTGCATCCTTTGAGTTTCCCTCCAACACCATCTCCATTAGATACATGATGCTTGGGAGGTATGATTGTTTTAGTATTTTTGGTCGATAAGATTCTGTAAATAGGCCCATCGGGCTCTTAATCTGGCCCTGTTGGCAGGTCTTATAAACTGTGTTTAGTAATAAAAATGTGGTCAATAGCCCACAGTGATCCTTGACACATCCCAATAACCAAGAAAAGGCCTATCTATTCAGCATTTCCTATAATCTGAGAAAAAAAACAAATGCTGTATATTCAGTATCTCTTTGCACTTTATATATACAGTATATCATTTTATAAAAATATTTTCCATTTTTGGTTTTTGCTTTCCATAATGCTATATACACTTTGTAGACATGTCTATGAGTTCAGGAACAAAACGTTGTAGTCTCTTTATATAACATTGTGCATCAGTAATGACTATAATGTGTCCCCTCTTTAAAAAGCTTGAGAAGATGCAATAAATACGGGTGAAAAATGGTAATTTTGCTTGCATGCTTTCATATACAAGTCTAGACACATCAGGTGGTGTAATTCCAAATCTCAAAGTGGGAGCACAGTGCTGAAAGAGGCATGATCTCACTGTAAGAAAATTCCCTAACATTTCTCACTGAAAAAGGGCAATTATTGCGCTCTTATGTTGGAATGAAAATTATAATATCAGCTAACATTCCCAAGTCACAAAGACTGAATAATATTTTGGGCATGTAAAAAGTTGCGATTACTGGAAGCCCACCAACTCTGTCATGATGTGTGCCTTCACAATATTGCAAATCCCTTGGTGGGGATGACTCAACAAAATCCTCAATTAGGTCATTTATTTAGGAATCAAGTAATTTTTTGTGTTATTAAAGGCTGAATGTCTACAACAGAGTCAGAGTGAGACATAAATTCAGCCTAGGCATTTATATGCTGAGCAGCGTAAAAGGAGGATGTGGGGTCAGAGAAGGCATGCTTCCCCAAAGATAGCATGTCAGTGCGATGCCCCTTAGGGCAGCACGAGCACAGAGCTCTGCTACACAGCTCTTGCATGGGGAAAAGACCATCTGTATGTATACAAAAAATGAAGAATAAAAAAAGATTATTCATTAAATAATGATTCAAAATCAACATTTTGAATTAACTTTAGTGTAATGTACCTGAAAATTACAGAGCAGCCTGGAATTTATGGCTACATTGGTACACTGAACAAGTTTTGGATCCCATTCATGCAAGTATCTCTTATGATTTCAAACGTCATATCTCAAAGGTTTGATCAAGTTAAAGCTTAAAAGACAGTGATCCTTGTCTGCAGGTAGCACGGTCCTCTAGGGTAAACAGGCACAGTCCTTTTAATTGCAGATACTCCAGGCACTTTATTTGTAAATCCACACAGGAGACAGCAGTAAATGAAAACATAAATATAACACAAATCCCTATAACCAAAAACCTAGCTCGTCTGAGCACTAACTAACATTAGGTTCCCTATCTCTCAGGAGTTAAACTAGAACAAAAATGATTGGTTTCACCAACCTAGAGTCTTTGTCCGCTCTCAGCACTCCAGTATTTAGTCAGCCTGCTGCTTCCAGCCTTCCAGAGAGAAACAAACATTCTCCCCTTACCTGCCTAGCAGGGAGAGGTTTATTCCCACTGCTGCAGCTGATTACCTGCAGCTGAGCAGTAGGTTGGAGACAGTCCAAAAACCCTGTCCTGGATCTATGTCTTCCAAGAAAACTGCTAAACTGCGGAGTGGAGCACTGGCCCACCCTGCTCTCCAAATGCTGCACCCCAGGGGCCCATAACTAAATATTCATTCTGGTTATATACACAGAAACATACACTCCCCCTGGGGTTAAAAATCATATGCCTCTCTGAACAATTCTGTTGAGATATAGACTCCCTCACAGACCACCCCATTCACCTTATCACAACACCTAGTGTCTATTGTTTGTTAATTTCTTTCAAACACTGACCTCTATTGCATTCCCACCGATATGGTTTATTCAGTGGTGCAAGCTTTGGGGGCCCATTGAGGGGCTCATGCACTTAGGGCCACCTGATGGGTATTATAGCAATAATACCCTTTGGGTGACCCTATGTATGTCTGGGATATGACTGTAAAAAAGAAAAACCTGCTTGTTATTCATTCACTGCATTAGCAGAAGCAGCAGAAAATTTGGAGGCATTTTTTTATTTTGTTTTTAAATATAACTTACTTTGTTATTAATATAAATTTACATATTCAGCAATGGGTGGCCAGGGTGGAGGAAATCTGTACTATGAGATGATGACCGCTGCCTTAAGAGGCACAGCAGATGAATGTGCCCAGACATGGGCACTGTGGTACAACTTTGTGTTAAAAAAATAAGGCAACATTCTAATTGACTGACATTCCTTAATGAAGCCCACGACTCAAATGTGGACGCCTACCTCTCCTGGCCCATCTGGCCTCCCTTCCGCCTCTAAAACCCCCCTTCCCTCCCCCCTCTGTTTGTCTCCTATTTTCCACACACACACCCTCCCGCTCCCTACAAATTTCTGCCTGCTCCCCCCCAATCTTAACAGTCTTCCCCACTTTCCTATTACTTCACATTAATAAACTCTGTAAAGTAATACAAAGTGAGCAAGATATTACTTTGCTGCAGAGGGATTTAGATAGACTGGGGGACTGGGCACTCAAATGGCAGATGAAATTTATGTAGAAAAATGCAAAGTTATGCACTTCGGCGTGAAAAATGCACAAGCAACTTATACCCTTAATGGAAGCGAATTAGAGATAACCACACACAAGAAGGACTTGGGAATTGCTATAGACAACAAACTATGCAACAATGTGCAATGTCAATCAGCAGTGGCTAAGGCCTGTAAGGTATTGTCATGCATGAACAAGGGCATTAATTCTCGGGATGAGAATATTATTTTTCCTCTTTATAAATTGCTGGTAATACCACAATTTAAATATGCTGTGCAATTTTGGGCACCTGTTCTAAAGAAGGATATTATTGCACTAGAAAGAGTGCAGAGGTGAGATACAAAATTAATAAAAGGAATGGAGCAGTTTATCTATGAAGAAAGATTAAAGGACCACTCTAGGCACCCAAACCACTTCAGCTTAATGAGTGGTCTGGGTGCCAGGTCCAGCTAGGGTTAACCCATTTTTTTATAAACATAGCAGTTTCAGAGAAACTGCTATGTTTATAAATGGGTTAATCCAGCCCTCAAATCCTCTAGTGGCTGTCTCATTGACAGCTGCTACCGGCGCTTGCGTGATTCTCACTGTGAAAATCACAGTGAGAGCACGCAAGCGTCCATAGGAAAGCATTGATAATGCTTTCCTATGAGACCGGCTGAATGCGCGCGCAGCTAGCCGAATGGGAGGAGAGGAGGAGGATCGGAGGAGAAGAGCTCCCCGCCCGGCGCTGGAGAAAGAGAAGTTTTAACCCCTTTCCTCTCCCCAGAGCCCGGCGGGAGGGGGTCCCTGAGGGTGGGGGCACCCTCAGGGCACTATAGTGCCAGGAAAAAGAGTATGTTTTCCTGGCACTATAGTGGTCCTTTAACAAATTTAAACCTCTTTAGTCAAAGGCCAACACAAACCATTGTGTGGCAATCTATTCAGAAACAGGACTTTACATAGGACATGAGGTTGTTCGTTTAGACTGGAAGAAAGAAGATTTAGTCTAAGGCAAAAGAAAGAGGTATTTTTTACCATAAGAACAATACGGATATGGAATTCTCTGCCTGAAGAAGTGGTTTTATCAGTGTCCGTACAGATGTTTAAACAGCAACTAGATGCATACTTGCAAAAACAGAATATTCAAGGATATACTTTTTCAATGTAGGGTAAATGCTTCTTGATCCAAGGATTAATCTGACTGCTATTCTGGGGTCAAGAGGGAATTTTTTTTTCCTAGTTCGTTGCAAAATTGGAAGTGCTTTTTTTTTTTTTTTTTGCCTTCTTTTGGATCAACAGCAAAAATCAAATGTGAGGAAGGCTGAACTTTCCGATACATGCTTATCTTCTTTGATGCGGCTTATCTTATTCGATGCTATCACATGGCGAAATGGGTTTTCGAGCAAATGTTCTACTCTGCAATTCTTACTGCTTCTCTCCCATTCTTAAAGGGAAACTCCAGTGCCAGAAAAACGATCCGTTTTTCTGGCACTGGAGGGTCCCTCTCCCTCCCACCCCCCAATCCCCGGTTACTGAAGGGGTGAAAATCCCTTCAGTCACTTACCTGGGACAGCGGCGATGTCCCTCGCCGCTGTCTCCGCGACGCTCCTCCTGGTGATTACGTCGGCCGGTGGGCGAGACTAATCTCGCCCACCGGCCGAGGAGACCTAATGCGCATGCGTGGAAATGCCGCGCATGCGCATTACGTCTCCCCATAGGAAAGCATTGAAAAATCATTTCAATGCTTTCCTATGGGGAATAGAGCGACGCTGGAGGTCCTCACACAGCGTGAGGACGTCCAGCGACGCTCTAGCACAGGAAACCTGTGCTAGAAACTAGGAAGTGACCTCTAGTGGCTGTCTAGTAGAGGTGGAGTTAACCCTGCAATGTAATTATTGCAGTTTATGAAAAACTGCAATAATTACACTTGCAGGGTTAAGGGTAGTGGGAGTTGGCACCCAGACCACTCCAATGAGCAGAAGTGGTCTGGGTGCCTACAGTGTCCCTTTAACTTTCTTATACATGCTTATCTTATTTAATACATGCTTATCTAATTTGATACATACTTATCTAATTTGTTTATCTAAGGTGTCAGCACTGTAGGGAGTTCTTACGGGAACTGGAGCTTTGTACAACCTTGTGATAGCGTGATGACGTCGTATGCACAAAGACTTGATGACGCGTTTCGCCTGGGCATCGTCCTCAGATCACGTCACAATCCAGCCATCCTGTTCTTTTTAAAACCGTTACAATAGGCGTTCAGAATGCAATGATAAAATATATAAATAGGTAAAAAGGTAGAGCTGCACCTTAGCAGTGAAATAGCTCGAAAACACCCAAACAACCTTAAGCAATAAAAGATTTTTTAAAAGGTGTGCTTTACCGTTAAAATACTATATAATGTGCACCTGAAAAGTGCAACACAGTGAATAGTGTCAGTGCAATGCACAATATAGTGCCAGCAATACAAAATCAATAAATTAAATAAGTGTGCAAATTCACAAGTGCAATAAGTGATAAGTCTACTAGAGACACTTACTAATAATCTCCTAAAATTGCTTATGGTTGTTTGGGTGTTTTTTGAGCTATTTCACTGCTAAGGTGCAGCTTTACCTTTTAAGCATTTATATATTTTATCAATGCATTCTGAATTTTAGCGCCTTTTTGCTTGTTTTCTCTTTTGTATATTTTAAGCCAAAAGATAATCGCGCATGCAGTAATTATCCAATAGGAGGCTCTTATCTATTTGCTTAGTTAAATCCAGGTGGCAACTTTTTTTGGGGGCCAGGCAGTGTATATATATTAACTAATTTTCAATTAAAATTAACATTTAATAATTTATTTGAGCACAATAATTATCACCGTAGTTATCTCTCTAATGTATTTTTTTCCCTTTCTTATGATCCTTCCCTCTTAATGATTATGCTCCCTCCTACCACTAAGTATTACCTTTAAATACGGTACTTGCACTAGGCTTTTGCCTCTGTGTGCTGCCATGCTGTCTGCAGTTTGCCCTTTTTGTGATTGGCGTATTGTGGTAAATAAGCAGTAGGAATTGAACTTAGCTTAAAGGGACACTTTGGTCACCATAACTTCATCTAGATCTCCAGCTCCCTCAAGCGGCACCCGGCTTCTGAGTCACAGGAATTGCAGAGGCGCTGCTGGTTGGCTAGAGTGATCATCTGACACTCTAAGTCAGTTGCGGCGCCTCTGCCCAGCGGCAATCCGCGCTTTCAGATTCAGACGCTGTGTCCGCCGCCTGAGGGAGCTGGAGATCAGCGCTGGGATCAACCTTTGGGGTAAAACCATTCGAGGACAGTTTAATAATCCCTTAAGGCAGGGGTCCTCAAACTCCGGCCCCCCAGATGTTGCTGAAATACAACTTCCATGATTCTTTGAATTACATAGCCAGAGAATCATGGGAGTTGTAGTTCAGCAACATCTGGGGGGCCGGAGTTTGAGGACCCCTGCCTTAAGGTAAGAGTATGCCCGAGGACATCCTATCACCATAACAACTTTATTTTAAAGTTGTTATGGTGACCGGAACGTCCCTTTAAGTTCCACCTATTGTCAGAAATTTCCTAAGATCATGCTCCTCATAAATAAGAAGCTGAACAAGCCTCTTATCAGGAATAAACCTTGGAAATGTACTTTGATTTCCTGACTACTCACTCTCTAATAAATAAACCTACAAACTGCTGCTGGTGGAAGGATTTTGCAGTGAGCTATTCCCATTTCCCAGTGTAGTGAATAAACCCTGTGTGTGTGTGTTTACACAGATAATAAAGGCCGCGCAGCCTGTCATTGCAGAGCTGTGCCTGACACAGTGTGAGCCGTTAGAAACTGACTGTCCATCAGTGTGAGCCGTTAGAAACTGACTGTCCATCACTCCCTCCTCCTCCCCCCCTCCCTCAGAGGACTGTATTCATTCGGCGACCTCGCGCTGCCAACGAGCAGAATGTAAACTTCCGGCCACGTTGCTCCTGTCGCGTCACGTAGTCGTGTGACCACGCGTCAGCCAATGAAAAAAAAGCTGCTGTGCTCGCACCAGGAAGTCGAAGGGCCGAGCGGGGCTCGCGCTGCATTCTGTCAGTCAGTGTGTGTGCGTTCGCGCGCGCCGGGTGAGCGCGAGCCATGAATCCGTTAACCAAGGTGAAGCTGATAAACGAGCTGAACGCCCGCGAGGCCAGCCTGGGCGTCAAGGAGAGCGTCTCGTGGCACCAGGACTACAAGGACAGCGCGTGGCTGTTCATCGGCGGCCTGCCCTTCCAGCTCACCGAGGGCGACGTGATCTGCGTGTTCTCCCAGTACGGAGAGATCGTCAACCTCAACCTGATCCGAGACAAGGACTCCGGCCGCTCCCGGGGCTTCTGCTTCCTCTGCTACGAGGACCAGCGCAGCACCGTGCTGGCCGTGGACAACCTCAACGGCATCAAGCTGAAGGGCCGCACCATCCGGGTGGATCATGTGGCCAATTACAAACCGCCCAAGGACTTCAAGGATATGGACGAGGTGACCAAGACCCTCAGGGAGGTGGGCTGCGGGGCACGGACTCCCCCACCGTCATCATCATCCGAGGAGGAGGAAGAGGAGCCCCGCTCAAAGAGGAAGAAAAAGAAAGCTGTCCGCAACGAGAGCGGCACGGATCAGAGAGCCCCCGCCATCAAACAGGAGCGGGTAGACCCGGCCTATGATAAATACAACCCCGCACAGACTGTGCGCAGGGACCCGGAGGAGGGGAGAGCCTCTCATGGAAGGAGCCATGGAAAGCACCCACCCCCAGAGAGACCCCGAGACCCCCAGCAGGAGGATACCCACCGGGGCAAGGAGAGGAGGGAAGAGAGACCCACTCAGAGAGAGTGGAAGAGCAAAAAGAGGGAGCCTTACATTTAAACACCGGACTGATGGGGGGGGGGAGACATTGCTGATCTAATGCACGGTTAGGACTACATTAAAAAGGTTTTTTTTATATGATGGTTGAATAAAAGAAACAATGCCGAAGTATTCGATTCTCTGGCCATGTATTTAGTTTTTCAATAGGATGCTCACTCCATCTGGAATTATTAATCATATTCAGTATCTCTGCACGTGGATTGGTCCAAGTTTGACTTTGTAATCCATCTCTGCACTTAATCTCTCCATACTGTGCCACTTGACTTTTATAGAATTTACCTTGGCTATGATCTCTCTACTTTATTGTACTCTATACCTGTCTTCATGATCATACACCATGTATACAGTAAAAGGAAGAATCCACACCCCATTATAACTGCAGTCTGCTCTAGTGGTTAGGTTGGCAGACGTGCATTGCTGTCCCCCATTTTAAGCAGTCAAACTATTTTAGAGCAGTTTCTTATTACTGGGGTCATTCAGGCACCACTTCCTACACTACAACCTCAGACAGCCATTTTAGGAGAGCTACTTGTGGAGCCTAGTGGAACACTATAGTGTCAGGAACATAATAATGTATTCCTGACACTATAGTGCTGCAGTGGCTAATTAGCTCTCCAGCCTCCTTCTCTGTGGAGTGAAAAGGTTATTTTTCTCCACTGCAGCTCTCCCCATGGCTGAAATAACCTGCATTGGTGATCTCAGCTGCTTTGGGAGGCTGCTATTATTTTTATATTTATATAGCGCCAGCAAGTTCCATAGAGCTGTACTATTGTGCATGTGTGGCAATACAGAACGCTGTGCCAGTCGGTATCTCCACAGGAATATGCTTAAATCCGTCCATCTCTATGGGAAATGGAGACGATGACTGTCAGAGGTGTTACTAGGTGCCAATCTAAAAGCTGTCTTTTCGCTAAATGGCAGTGTTTACAGTGCTAAGCCTGCAGGAACATTCTATAGACACCAGAACCATTACATCAAGCTGTAGTGGTTCCGGTAACTATAGTGGTAGTAGCTTCTGCCTCTCATGAAGGGTGGGAGGGGTGCCCAGCAGGCACCGGGTAAGTCAAACTGATCTAAAATAAACATTTTATTCCAGTGATTGGATCCAGTCACTTGCTGACACTCTCTGAAGTTGTAGAGGGGAAATACTCAAAAGCCAAAGAAAGGAACTGCACTCAATCCATAGATAAAAACCAGAGTGCAGCCAAACCTGGGACCAAGACCCAAGAGGTAGTTTAAAGTCACATAAGAAAGAAATTCCAGACACTCCAAGGCTTAGATGGGCAAATTTATTGGAACTATAGTGTTCAGCAGCAACATTTTGACCAAAAAGTATTTTTTCAAGCTAGACCTTTTGGTCTCAACATTACTGCTGGACACTGTAGTTCCAATAAATTTGCCTATCTAAGCCTTAGGAGTGTCTGGACCTGTTTTCTTTCTGCTGTGACTATTAGATACAGTCTTATGACATAACACAAAGCAGAAAGACTAAACAACTTGCAAAGGCAGTATGTGTGTGGGACTTGGATTATTATTTTCTGTCTTGGTCTTAACATTGTTTGCAACAAGCAAGTTAGCAGGTCATGGTGTCCCAATACTCTACTGCCAACTATTTGCACTTTACTATCAAACTGCTCATGCTATGTTTTTCTTACAAATGTTTATGTAAGTTGTGATCTAACCAGCTGGAAGCTTAATGGTCGAATGTCACCTCTATAAAAATAAAATTTTTCATAAACTTCAATATCCTAAGGTTCCTATAGAACACACATATGGCTACTTTGTAAGTTATATAACTTGTCAATTACACACCAAGATGTGAGGACTGTCTGTCAGCGAACCATGTGCATTAGAACATTACATGAAACCTCACTAGTACTTTTCTGTAAGAATCCTTCCAGTTGTTTCAAACCTATACTATACAAAGTATAAATCTTTATCACCTCCTCATCTGACTAATGTGTTAAACAGAGCAATAGGTGACACTTTCCCTCTGGCGTTATTGGATCAAGTGATCATTCTACCGATACCCGGCAAACCACCAACACATTGCTAAATCTTCAGACCCATATCCCTACTCATCTATTTATGGAATTCTATGCTAAGAGACTGAAAACTATCCTACCAAACCTAATAGCAGACAGCAAGATGGAGTTTGTGAAAAAAGATTAGGGACAGATAACATAAGAAAAGTGCTTGACATATACAGCTTGCAGCTCAATGAGAAGGGGGATTGTTGGTCTCCCATGATGCTGAAAAAGCGTTTGCTAGATTCAGTTAACCGTTCCTAGAGGGGAATCTACACAGATATGGTTCCTCCCGAATAACTGTCAGTCACTAAAGCACTTAATAGTTCACCCTCTGCAACAATTCTTAACTCAAGGTTTTGAATCATACCCATTCCAAATAACAAACGGGATGAGGCAGGGATGTAAATGTCCCTTATCATTGTTGTATGTCAACCTTAGAACCACTAGCTGTTGCAATCAGAAAGAACAGACATTCTTGAGGTACACATAGGAACCAATATACATTGAACTTATTGGCTGATGATGTTTTCCTCATATTATCTCAACTTTTAATATCTGCCCAATCTTAAATACAATAATATATTCTACACTCCTATAAATCAAATATATCTAAGGCCCAGTCGATGGGTTTTGGCTTGGAGCAACAATTCGTTTTTCTTTTTTAACTTTGATTGATTGGATAAGTAACTTGCCTTTTGGGGTAAAATATACAATATCTTATTTAGGCAAAATTACCAAAAGTTATATAAAGGAACTATATACAACTCGTGGTTGGGAAAAATAGCTACCATGAAGATGATGGCACTACCCAAACTATTGTATCTATTCCAGACACTACAGATTCCACTGTCACTGAGTTATTTAAAACAAGTCCAATCCCTTTTAATCAGATTTACCTTGAATTAAAATAAGTTTCCGGTGATACTCTCTCACCAACCCCAAATCCGGTCAGGCATTCTCCCCCAACCCCACTCTCTTTCCTGAACATTCTTCTCTTACTTACTACTTTCCTACTTCACTCCTTCTCACTCTCATACTATTTAACCCCTTAAGTACACATGACATGTGTGACATGTCACGATTCCCTTTTATTCCAGAAGTTTGGTCCTTAAGGGGTTAAAAAACATTCTTAGGTCACAGGTCCAGCAATAGCTTTGACACAATGCTAGAAAATGGCAGATATCTTGCTATTTAATAGTTTGTTGAAAACACTAGATAATTCTCTCTACACACCAACAAACCGCTGTTATCGAATTACTATATGTCAACCCCAAGGGAACGTTATTTTATACCTATATTATTTCACTTGTTAAGACACAATACTTACCAATGAGTTAAAATAATTAAGTACATAGCGCTTATTTTACACATTGATTCAAAGTAATGTAGATTGTTGGTGTATTACACATTGTTATTTTCAACTATACACGTATATGTAATATTTTACCTACTGCCTAAAACAAAAAAATTATGTAAAAAAAAAAAGTTTCAACACGAATATTGACCTGTGATGTGAACAAAGGGGGTCTCGGCTTCCCGGACTTAAAGTTTCAAGCAGCTTACATATCTAATGTAATTGTAACCCACTCCATGGAATACTTACCCCAGTATGTGCCCATGGTCACTAACCACACTACTATATTCAATCCACATAATTTGTTTTACTTTTAACAATATAACATGCAGAAAATATAGGGTAACTCACTATCACCAAATATATAATCAGGGGAATACACTTAAATTCCCAGATTTGCTAAAACCATCCCATCTATCCTCAAACACATTATTCTCCTATTGGCAACTTACATCTCTAATACCCAATACAAAAGAAAATCAAGGCATCAAAAAGACGGGCACAAAACCTACAGGTTTATAAAAGATATACTTTCGGTTTCCACCACCCAATAACTTAAACACTAGCAACCTGCTATACAGCTGTGAACTTTGAGAGCTGAGAGTTGCCTGAGCCTGAATGGGGATTTCTCCCGGCTTGGCACAAAGATTTAGGGAACACAGAGTTAGAATCCTGGAAAACAAAGCTTATGTATGGCTTTTCTATTGTACCTCACACCTTAAAAACACTTGAAAAATCTTATACATATGGATCCTAGTCCCCACAAGACTAGCTTATCTATACCCAAACACCAGCAATTTTTGCTGGAGATGCTGCTTGGAGGAAGGTACTATGCCCAATGTATGGTATGTCGCTTAATCACCAATTATTGTCGAGATGTTGCCCAAATGATTACTGATAGAGTGGGAATCTCTATAGAACCCTCAATAGAAAAGTTCCTACCTTTCATATTACCAACAGATATTCCCAAACCACTCCAGAAATGAATATAGCAATTCCTCACCTCAGCTATCCTTTTATTAGCGAGAAAATGGAAAATGAATATCATCCCAAACACATCCGGACTAATCTCTCAAATATCAACCAATCTCAATTACGAAAAAATGGCTTTTGATCAACTCCAGGTCGGGAGGGAGACTCGAGGGGCTAACTCATTGTGGGACAAAATCTTATAGAGTTCTCATCCATATGATAAATAAGAGTCTATGTATTATCATTTTGACACTGTCCAACATGAAAAGCTCATCAATAAACTGCAATCTTTAAGTTTGGATTCCATTATTGTTGAATGGGTTAGGCAGTAGCTAAATGGCAGGCAACAGAGGGTTGTTGTCAACTGAGTATATTCAAAGCACGGTCTAGTTACCAGTGGGGTACCTCAGGGATCTGTACTTGGACCCATTCTCTTTAATATTTTTATTAGTGATATTGCAGAAGGTCTTGATGGTAAGGTATGTCTTTTTGTTGATGATACTAAGATATGTAACAGGGTTGAGGTTCCAGGAGGGATAAGCCAAATGGCAAATTATTTAAGTAAACCAGAAAAATGGTCAGAGCTGTGGCAACTGAAATATCAACCAATCTCAATTACGAAAAATGGCTTTTGATCAACTCCAGGTGGGGAGGGAGACTCGAGGGGCTAACTCAGTGTGGGACAAAATCTTATAGAGTTCTCATCTATATGATAAATAAGAGTCTATGTATTATCATTTTGACACTGTCCAACATGAAAAGCTCATCAATAAACTGCAATCTTTAAGTTTGGATTCCATTATTGTTGAATGGGTTAGGCAGTGGCTAAATGGCAGACAACAGAGGGTTGTTGTCAACTGAGTATATTCAAAGCACTGTCTAGTTACCAGTGGTGTACCTCAGGGATCTGTACTTGGACCCATTCTCTTTAATATTTTTATTAGTGATATTGCAGAAGGTCTTGATGGTAATGTATGTCTTTTTGCTGATGATACTAAGATATGTAACAGGGTTGAGGTTCCAGGAGGGATAAGCCAAATGGCAAATTATTTAAGTAAACCAGAAAAATGGTCAGAGCTGTGGCAACTGACATTTAATGTGGATAAGTGCAAAATAATGCACCTTGGATGTAAAAACCCAAGGGCAGAGTATAGTATATTTGGTACCCTACTAACCTCAACATCTGAAGAAAGGGATTTAGGAGTAAAGGTAGAAAGACAATGTAATAGAGCAGCTGGAAATGATAGCAGAATGCTTGGTTGTATAGGGAGAGGTATTAGCAGTAGAACAAGAAAAGTGATCATGCCATTGTACAGAACACTGGTGAGACCTCACTTGGAATATTGTACGCAGTACTGGAGACCGTATCTTCAGAAGGATATTGATACTCTAGAAAGAGTTCAGAGAAGGACTACTAAGCTGGTTCATGGATTGCAGGATAAAACTTACCAGGAAAGGTTAAAAGAGCTTACCTTGTATAGCTTGGAGGAAAGACGAGACAGGGGGGGGGGGTATGGTAGAAACATTTAAATACATAAAGGGAATCAACACAGTAAAGGAGGAGACTATATTTAAGATAAGAAAAACTACCACAACAGGAGGACATAATCTTAAATTAGAGGGGCAAAGGTTTAAAAATAATATCAGGAAGTATTACTTTACTGAGAGGGTAGTGGATGCATGGAATAGCCTTCCAGCTGAAGTGGTAGAGGCCAACACAGTAAAGGAGTTTAAGCATGCGTGGGATAGGCATATGGCTATTCTAACTATAAGATAAGGCCAGGGACTAATTAAAAGTATTTCAAAATATTGGGCAGACTAGATGGGCCGAATGGTTCTTATCTGCCGTCACATTCTATGTTTCTATGCGAGCCATGAATTTTTAACTATTTACTTTCATCTTTATATGTACATTTTATTTGGTGAGCTCAGACTGTAGAGGGACCTATAGCAATTATATAAATTTAGTAAACTGCTCTGTAAGTAAATGATTACTCCATTATAGTTCCCCTACCCTTCCCCTTCCAACACCCCTTCTTAGTGTTTGTAGCCACTGCCTGTTTATTTTATTTTAATGTCTTTGTTCTTGCTTATATTGCGGTAGATTGCAGTGTCTTATTTACTATTCAGTTATCTGTTTACTATGGAACATTGACAATGTCGATAAAGCTACATCAAATGAGACACCTGACAACTATATAACTCTGTTACTGTACACTGCATGGAAAACTGTATAATTCATGTAATTGTACATTATATTTGTAAAATTGATTTTATCTAAAAACCTTTAGAACTCATTAAAATGAATGTTGAAAAAAAAATAATCAAGGAAGCTAAAGTGCTTTAGGGGTCTGGTCTGAAGTGTCCCTTTAATCTTGTTACATCCCCCAAGCTGTCAAGCAGAGAACCGGCCCTTTTGCCTTCTGGTTGTTCATCTCAGTGGAGCCAAAACTCAAAGGCAGATAATCTACTATAGACTAGAGCACCTGCCTTGCAAAGACCTCTCATTGAGCTGCACTGGGAAGTATGTGACTGGGCAGCCACAGAAAGGCTGTGCTTGGTTTTTGCAGGATGTTTTTATGTATGCCCCCAATGAAAAAAATACATAATGAACGTATTGTTGAGCGCATGAACGTTTTTTTTTTCATTAGGGTTATTTCTACTAAACCATGATTTTTTTTATTTTGACAGTGGATTGTACATGTGTTACTAATACTGAAATGATTAAATAATGTGAGGTTCCTTTATTCTTTATCCACAGGGAGGAACAAGCTGAATCTTCTACTATCCGTGTTGGGTTTGTCACTTACAACAAAGTTCTGCACTTCTACAATGTGAACAGCAATCTGGCCCAGCCACAAATGATGGTGGTCACTGACATGGCTGAAGTCTTCCTTCCTCTGCTTGATGGGTTTCTTGTCAACTATAATGAATCAAGATCAGTGATACACAAGTGAGAAGTGGTTCTGCGTTTTATTTTGTGTTAGAACACAGGGTTCTTTGAGGTGCATAGGTGTCAATATTATCTAGCAAATCTAGCCAGAAGTTAGAGATTTCAATCTTAGCCTGATATGTGCAAAATGGTTTATAAAGCAATCTGTTAAGTTAGGCACTAATCAGGTACTCAGACGATTGTGTAATACGTGCTGTGTTGAAATATCTGGTTTATTGTGACATATTTTGGTGTAGTGATAAATCAGGTAACGAAAGCTAATATCTATTATTGTTAATATCATAATAGATCATAAGTGCATAGATAGCTTTATGGGCATCGGCACCGTGACCCAAGCAGTATTGCTTGAAATGTACCACTGCTGTTGTCTTGTGCATGAACAGGGCAGACTTCTCTCTTTCTACTTGACAGCACGATTATTGTTATATCCCTGGTGTCATACTTTGCAGAGTGATTGGCAGTATAAGATGATGAAGTACCAAAAGAGATATGTAACTCGATTGGCACTGATCTCCTTTACGTCACCATCATTCATCATCATTAAAGGGTTACTCCAAGGACCCTGACCACTTCAGTCATTTGAAGTGGTCATGGTGCCTGGAGTATGTTTGCACAGCTTTTCGCTGTGAAATGCTTTACATACTGAGTTGACACCTCCGACAGTGTCATAGGGCATCATCTGCCAGCCCGAAATAAGTGTCCCAGGTTAGCTTATATATCAGTTATTTGCAAATTTTGAGGAACAGACATTCATTGACAGATAGCATTGAGCTGGTACTCTCAGCCAATGAATGAGAGACATGATTGACATCCAGCTTCTGCAGCTCTGCAGAAGCTGGATGTTAATAAACTTGCCTACGGAGAGACTTGGTGCCCGGCGGGACCAGATCAGATGGAAAACCAGGGAATGCTGCCAAGGTACTCCTAACATCATAACCACTGAGGCAGGCTGTAGTGATGGATGAAGAAACCTTTTAAACAAAGTATCCTCTCTGAATGCGTTGTTATGCACAGTTAGAGGTGTAGTGATAGAAGATCAGGTAAGGAAAGCTAATATCTATTATTATTGATATCTGTAGAATCATAAGTGCATTGATAGCTTTATGGACATCAGCAACCAGGCAGTAGTATTGTTTGCAATGTACCACTGCTGTTGTCTTGTGCATGAACAGGCCCATCATTTAATATGTAGATGGGTAGCTAGATTTTGTTTAGGTTGTACTGATTTAGCAGTGAGTTATTCCCATGGGTTTTGTTGTTACAGATAGGTAGATAAACAAGTAGAAATGCTTACATTTTGTGATTATCACACAACACATTTGTATATTAGTACTTTCTGTAACAGAGGCATAGCTACATGTTTGCATGCTGTAGTAAAACAACTCTCTTTCATGCAGTTTGCTGGGTCAGATTCCAGATATGTTTGCAGACACCAATGAAAGTGAGACTGTGTTTGCCCCAGTTATCCAGGCCGGCATGGAGGCTTTGAAGGTCAGAATGCTTTCATTATGATTCTAAACACTTCTATTTATGGGCTTTCCTCTCTCATTTATCAAACTTCCATCCAAGTGCTGTAGGCTCATAATGGATTAACCCTTATTAGTTTTGCCAAGTCCATGCCCTGCAAAGTTATCCTTAAACGTTTCTTCTAATGAGATTTCTATTGGTATTTATAATGTGCCAACTTATTCAGCAGCTCTGTACAATCATGTAAAACAGACCTTCAGGATAGACAAACCAATATAAAACGAATTGAGAACCCTGTCTGCAAGTTTAGACCTAGCATTTGCAGCCCCCTTATACAAAGTTCTAAGCTATATGGCTCATGAGCTTACAATGTAAAGCGTATGCTGTGTACTTGAGACTAGAGGGGACACAGATAAATTTGAGGGCAATAGGCAAGGAGCCTTAGAGCATTTTCACAGACTGCTTAGATGTGATGTGACCGAGGAACATGCCAAAGAACTGGAAAGGCATGCGATAAAGCAGGGGAGCCCGAAAGGTAGCTCCCCAGATGTTTTAAAACTACAGCTTACATGATGCTTTGTCATTCTAAAGCATTCTAAAGTCATGCAAAGCATTATGGACGCTGTAGTTCTACAACATCTGGGGATCTACCTTTTGGGCATTCCTGCTATAAAGGAAGCAGAAACCAGGGTGGGATGTATTTAGTGAAAAAATTGAGGATCTTGATTGGATGTGTCTATGATGCATCATGAGAAAAGTAATATGCCATCATACAGTATAGCATTAAATGTGTTTCTGTATAAAATCAGCTAATTCCAACAATAAAACCTGGTCATACGAATTAAGAAAACAAATAAATGAATAATGTTAGACATATGTTAGCAAGCCAATTTAACCTTGAGGAATTTCAGAGCCTTAAATACTGCCAGGTTTACAGGCTATTAAAAATCACTTAAAATAAAGACAGTTTTTCAGCATAAATAATTCACAAAACTGTGCCATTAGGAAGACATGCAGCAGAATGTCTGTGTCACAGGCACACTGTAAATCAATAAAATAAAATCTATTTGCAATCAAATTATGTTTAAGTTTTGTGTTTTATAACTGGCTGGACAAATTTAAATGAAAGGTTATTATGATTGCAAACTGACCATTTTAAATAAAAGGTTATTATAGAATTTTTTAAGTTAAAAGAATGTGTGAATATATACTGTAAACTAGTGGGAACATTTAACATTTAAAAGGGTAAAAATTTTTGCACACTATGAGTGTTTATTCTTAATGATGCCATAGTTGACAGTATCACCAAACACTATGTCAGCATGTTTTACTCTCAGGGCCAAATTAACATAGTGGCTAATGGAACTGCAGCTCTAGGACCATGCCTATGCAATTGGCCCATTGAAACAAAAACATATTTTTTAAAAAAATTTTACAACTTCTCACAAGTTTACATGTAATGCTGAATGTACATTCTCACAGAGTAATTCACTAAACACTGGATTTTGTTGGAATGGACAAAATCTGGTTAAAATGGCTGACCAGAATGGCAATTCTCATATTTACGTATATAAGTCTAATTACGGTTGAAATTCAGACAACCAAACCGAATCTGTACCAATCAGTCGGATGAATTGTGTATCTGTTTTAAAATCTGTTCTTTTCACAGTCAAACCCAATACAAAGTATAGTGTGTACAGAGCACCATTTTTAAAAAATTGGGTCCACATACATCCAGCAGGATGCACATTTACAAATTATAATACCATCATGGGGGCCTTGTGTCCCCCAATAGCCGCCGATGGGGTTAATAATATTATAAAGCTCCAGGAATCAGTTTAGGGATCATTGTATTAAACTATTGGCTAGAGTCTCTGTAGTGCAAGATTTGTGAGACCCAGTAGATCTACATACTCTGCAGCACTTCTTTGGATGTCTCTACATTGTGCGTACATGCTCACTACACAGCTGTTATATACAAACTTTGACCCAAGACTTTCTCCTGTAATAGGCTGCTGAATGTGCAGGAAAGCTTTTCATCTTCCACTCATCTCTGCCAACCGCAGAAGCTCCAGGAAAACTGAAGAACAGAGATGACAGGAAAGTGGTCAATACAGATAAGGAAAAGGTAGGAAAATTAAACATTTCTAGTTATATTTTAAATTGGATCCATTAATATAATGGCAAAAGATTATGCTTCAAAATGTACTCTACACATTCTAGATTTTATTGCAGAGCAGTCATGTACAAACCCAAATGACCACTGTACAGAATTACACATGGTTTCATTTTTTCACACATTTCTTTATTAATACCTATGTGGTTAAGATATTTCACCTGCTGCCCTATCTGCACATCCGTTGTGTTTATTCACTAAACACTGAATTGCAGTTAATAGAAACATTCTCTGACTATAGTTTGAGCTTATGATACTTATGATCTCAGCCATGGAAGTGGAGGAAGCTTCGGCAAGATAGCCACAGCTTGGGGAAAAAAGGTAAGTAAAAATACTTTTCCCATGCAATCGCAGGAGAACCTGTCACCTAAACAGACACACTCACTGACAGACACACTGACAGACAGACAGACACACACTCGAATACACTCACTGACAGACACACACATACTCACTGACAGACATACACACTCACTCACTGACAGAAAGACACACACACACACACACTCTTACTGACAGACAGACATACATATACTCACTGACAGACACTCACACACTCTCACTGACAGACACACTCCCTGACAGATAGAAAGACACACACATACTCATTGACACACAAACACACATTATTATAAAATAACTTTTATTTTATTTTACGTCCACCCAGCCTCTCTACCATTGGCATAGCTGGAAGGGGTTCTTTCCCTGTGGTCCAGTTTGGCTGCTGAAATATTCAAGGTCTTTTACTCTCATGCCGTTTAGTGATGTCATATCCCGGCACCCAGCATCACAGCTGGGTATGTGAGGGAGCAGAGCAAGAAGAGTCGGAAGATTACAGTTCCCTTGCTGCCCGGCTCCACTCTTGTTTAGCCGGCGGCCTCCACTGTCCCTCAACTGGCCGGCTAAATTCTTCCTTGCCACTGAATGAGCCCTGATAAAGAGGTTGTGAAGTGTGTGGCCACCTAGGATGCTATAGCCAGGGGCTCACTACAAAACCAGCACTTGCAGACCTCTTACTGCAAACTAAGTTATTCTCATAAGTAGATTATTTATATGTTCTAAATCACTAATTCATTTATCCATGTGTATGCTAATTTACCCTAATAATATCCTAATTAATCTTCTGCTTTAAACAGTAATTTAAAGGTCTGTTAGTTGTTTTACTATCTAAATTAATTTTTAGTTCCTCTATCCTCACAGGTACTAATTAATAGTAATGCTTTGCTAATTATTCCGTTCATATAGCCAGACTAATACTTTATGCAATATTTTCCTTGCTGGTTTATTCATTTGTTCTGCATCAGTAATTATTTTATCTGCAGATGTACTTATTCATCCTTAACTAATAATTTTAATTAATAGGAGCTGCTCTTCTATCTTCTTGTGTAATGATATAATAAAAGACCTTTCATCCTAAACAAAAGAATTGTTAACATAATTTCTCAAACCACTGTCAGGATTACAGCATGATCCAGCACGTAGAATTGTGTAACACAGAGGACTGATAGGTAACGTATACCGGCTACGTATACCTTAGAATGGCCGGACTAACGTACCAATGAATAGTCAGGAATAGACGAGGTCAAGGGAAACAGAAAGAGACGCAAAGATAAGGAAATGCCAGGGGTCAGGGATGCCAGAAAACAGGGAAGTCAAAAACAATGCCAAAGTCAAATAACCAGAATTATCAGAATTAATAATGCGCTCTCGGACAACCACAAGGGAAACCACGACAGGGCACTGAGCAAGATGAGAACTTGGCCTAAATACCCCTCCTCTGGATCTGATAGGCTGTAATCGGCCTTTGACCCCAAAGACAGTTACCAGGTTCCCATTTGCATAATTGCTGCTCAGCACAAACCCTCCTGTGGATTTGATTGCCACTCGGCACAACTTTTCCTGTCAGTACAGTAATATTGTTCGGCACAACTTTTCCTGTCTGAACAGTAAATTCCATTAATCACATTTTTATAACCGGATGAATACGTGACAACCACATAGCATTATGTGTGTGGCAAAATCCTTGCTGATTTTTGGATTACTCTATGAATTTGCAGTACTCCACACTTTAAAGCGGCACTGTCATGGCCGAATCCCGTTTGTTTTTTTAACCCCCCCCTCCTGACTCCACTACATCTAATTGACCCCCTAGTCACCCCCAAATGCCCTTTAAGACCGTACCCATGTTTGTTTTGCTATCATGAGCTTGGTGGTAGGGAATAGGGTTGGCGCTGCTTGTTTGTAAGGGGAAGGTGTCCAGAGATATTCTATGAGATCTGCTCCGCGTTGTTTTTCCATGTCCACCCAACTCAATGTCACCTCCGGGGCATGAATGGTGGCCACTGCCTGTAACATGGCCGCCCTATAATATAGTGAGATGTTGGGCACTCCCATGCCCCCCTTCCTGGTAGATTGTTGCAGTAGAGTCAGTGGAAGCCTCACTTTTTTGTTCACCCATATAAACTGTGTGAGTATGTTTTATAGCAGCTTGTACTAGGAAGGAGGAATGGAGACGGGGAGCATTCTGAAAATGTATAGGATGCGCGGTAATATCATCATTTTGGTTGTGTTAATCATCCCTGCCCATGACAGGGGTACCGCTTTCCATTTGCTGAATTCAGATTTGCACCTTCGTAGGAGCGGGGAGTAGTTGTGTTTAAATAGAGTCGACGTGGTTCTAGTGAGATTTATTCCCAGGTCAGTGATATGGGATGTGTGCCACTCCAAGGAAAAGTTGGATTTAAGGTATGTCACATCTGTGTAGTGTTGGTTATTGGTCATGGCTTGGGATTTTGAATGGTTTAGTTCAGGGATAGGCAACCTTCGGCACTCCAGATGTTGTGAACTACACCCCCCATAATGCTCTTACACCCATAATGCTGGCAAAGCATCATGGGAGGTGTCGTCCAAAACATTTGGAGTGCCGAAGGTTGCCTATGTCTGGTTTAGTTTATAGTACGAGATTAGGCCATATGCATTCAGGATTGAGAGAAGAGCCCGCAGGGATTGGATAGGGTTACTTAATGTAAGGATGATGTCATCTTCAAGTAGTTATAGCTTGTAGTCCATGTTGCCTATGGTCATGCCTTTTACTTCGGAGATTTTAATTCTAGAGGGGCTTTAGAGAAAGGATGAATAGAAGGGGGGAAAAGGGGCACCCCTGGCAGGTTCTGTTAAATATAGGAAACGGGCGAGACTGAAAGCCCGTAGTAAGTACCCACACAGTTGGGTGGTTGTACAGCATCATAATACCCCTTATGACACTAGAGGGGAATCCAAACCAACTTTGATCATATACCCCCAATGTAGCCTGTCGAAGGCCTTCTCCACGTCGAGTGCGAGGAGAAGGCCCTCTGCTCTGGTGTTGTGTAAATGATCTATAAGCTTGATCAGTTTTCTGGTGTTGTCCGAGTCTTGATGGCCGCACACAAACCCAGACTGGTCGTTCGTTACTAGTTTAGGTAGCAGTGTGGACAGTGTGTTGGCAATAAGTTTTACGTACAATTTGGTGTCGCTGTTCAGGAGAGATATGAGTCGGAAGTTGGCACACTGAGTGGGGTTTCGGGAGAGTGGAGATGTGCGCTTGTAACATTTCCTCAGGTAATTGCTCATTCGATAAACTGTCATTGAATAGTGTGAGAATGTGAGGGGAAAGGATATCTGAGAACGATTGGTAATACAGATTGGTTAGCCCTTAAGGGAGTTGGGAGACACCCTGCATAATCTCTTCTTTAGTGAAGGGAGCGAGCAAGGCAGTAATATCGTCTGTGGAAAGTCTAGGTAGATCAATCTTATCAAGGAAGGAGTCTATTTGGTGCGAGTGGGATTTGGAGTGTACGGGTTATTTTTTAGATTGTAGAGTGAGCCATAAAAAGAGGCAAACTCAGTTGCGATGGATTGAGGGTCTATGATTTTGTTCCCGTTTAAGGGGGCCAGATATGCTATCCTGGAATTAGCCAACCGTTCTTTCAACTTGGAGGCTAAAGGTGCTCCAGACTTATTGCCATGTGCAAAGTATTTAAACTTAAATCTCTTAAGCATGTGCGCTGTTTTAGAAAGTTCGTATTCCCGTAGTTGTGATTGTAGTCAGATGATTTGATTACGTTTAACCTGCGTAGGTTGTAGCTTATTGTCATGGGTAAGGTTTGCAAGCTCTTGGATAATGGCGAGATATTGTTTCATCCTCGTCTTTTTGGTGTAGCTAGTGTGCTTTATCAGTACACCACGAATAAAAGCTTTATGGGCCAGCCAGACCGAGGTGAACTGAACCTCTGGAGTGATATTAGTTTGAAAGTAGGTTTGTAGTTATTTTTTTTTATTGCTGTAACTACTTTTGGGTGATATCATTTACTTCAGAGCTCACTGCAGGGGAATCAGGGCCGCCGGCGCCATCTTGTCATCTTCTCAGGCTCGTCACTTTCGGCTTTTTCCCAGACTTAGACGCCATCTCGATGTGGGGGGTGTATTATAGTGTTCACAGCTGATTGTGCTGTAAAATATCACTCTGCTACTAGCTGTTTTTGTTATGGTGTCCGGGAGCCTTCGGTCCGTGCGTCCTCTCACATTAAAGCTCAGGCCACGCCCCCGAGATTTTTATTTTTAATGTTGTCCTTAATTTTCTCCACAGACACTCTTCTTACCGCAGTCTAATGTTTATGAACATTTGGCCAAGGATTGTGTGGCCACTGGATGCTGTGTCGATCTCTTCCTTTTCCCCAACCAATATGCTGATTTGGCTTCCATGGGTGTTGTCACTATGCTTACAGGAGGGACTCTCTACAAGTACAATAATTTTCAGGTAAACCATTTTTTTCAATAACAAATATGACTCTGGCTGGATCTGTGTAGATAGTGTTACCATATCCTCCATGTTTTCAGGGACACATAACAAGTATACATATTGATGGGAAGCACATGAAAGGGGTTGCCCTGTAGTATGTAGAATTCAGAAGAAGGTGTATAAGATTAGGCAATGAGGAATCCTGCAGAATATGCATTATACATACTTCAGGGCAACCCTTTTCATGCATTTTTATAACTATGACAAAATTATATGTATCCCTGAAAACATGGTGGATGTGGTAACACTATTTATAGGGACACTAAATGCATTTAAAATAATATTTGTCATATTGGCCATCCTCATAGAAAGCTTATTCACTGAATTTAAAGGACAATGACTAAGTGTGCAGCACTTGTATAATAAATTTCCTGCAGAATAAACAGCTTTTTATGTTTACAGAATTAAACAGATACACCTGCTCATACTACGTAGTGAAATGCTTCTGCTTCATTTGTATTGATTGACTGTATAGTACCTTTAACATATTGATATTGCCATACAATGATCTGTATGCTGTATAGGATTCTCTGTTGTATGTGTAATTTGCTTACAATAATTTGTGCTTTGGTGCCATCTAGTGACAACAATGCATTTAACTTTAAGTTCAACTGTACTTTCCATTCTGTAACATCAGGTACACACAGATGGCCAGCAATTTATCACTGACCTCAAAAAGGATATTGAGAAACAAATTGGATTTGATGCTATCATGAGGGTTCGCACAAGCACAGGTAAGTCTGGTATTATATTGTAGAATCCACTGGCAAAAATCATCTTCTTTTCATGTAGTTTTTAGGAAAGCACTTGTAACAGAGTTGATAGATTGATCAGTATACAAAAACCTAATAGTTAGCAGAATAACCTTTGTTATACTCTCCCATATTCTGGATGATTCTGCTCCCAGGTGTGACAAATAAACCTGCCTGGGCCCTAGGCTGGTCCAGTGCACCAACAAATGCTGGGGTGCTCTTTGATCACTATGAGACACGAGGAGATTGGTAAAATTGCTAGTTTGTGAAATTTAGTTTGGGAATATAAACTATAACCCCCACTCCCAAAGATAAATCAATGGTTTAATTTACTCACTAATAGAGATGTCGCGAACATAAAATTTTCCGTTCGCGAACTTCCGCAAATGTTCGCGAACCGCCATAGACTTCAATAGGCAGGCGAATTTTAAAACCCACAGGGACTCTTTCTGGCCACAATAGTGATGGAAAAGTTGTTTCAAGGGGACTAACACCTGGACTGTGGCATGCCAGAGGGGGATCCATGGCAAAACTCCCATGGAAAATTACATAGTTGATGCAGAGTCTGGTTTTAATCCATAAAGGGCATAAATCACCTAACATTCCTAAATTGTTTGGAATAACGTGCGTTAAAACATCAGGTATGATGTTGTATCGATCAGGTAGTGTAAGGGTTACGCCCGCTTCACAGTGACAGACCAAACTCCCCGTTTAACGCACCGCAAACAACCGCAAACAGTCCATTTGCACAACCGCAAACTCCCCATTTGCACAAGGATGGATACCAAGCTAGCCATGTCCCGTTCCTTGTCCTCACTGATGTCATTGAAGGTCTCTTCCTCCACCCAGCCATGTACAACACCAAGGGTCCCCGAAAGGTGACAACAAGCCCCCTGTATTTTCTTTTTTAAATGTACACTACTGTTACACCAGATATGAGTTGCACTGGTGTGACACTGTGCCCTGGCAGGCCCTGAAACGCACACGTGTGAAGGAAACTGACTGCTATTATATTACAGTCAAAAAAGTTTTTGTTTTTTCAAATTTAAGCTATTGTGACACCAGATATGAGTGGTGGCACTGGGCAAGTGGGCACAGTATACGCTGTGAGCCTGACACACACGCTGGCAGGCAGGCAACTGCAATTAGATTACACAGGAAAAAAAAAAAAAAGCAGACTGATGTTCTAGCCCTAAAAAGGGCTTTTGGGGTGCTGTCCTTACAGCAGAGATCAGATGAGTCCTTCAGGACTGTAGTGGACACTGAATACACTAGCCTAGCTATCGTTTTCCCTATTAAATCAGCAGCAGCTACACTGTCCCTCCTCTCACTAAGAATGCAGCTTCCGGGGGGCGGGCCTAGCTGTCATGGAGGAAAGACGCACTTCGTGTGAGCTCCCTCAATATCTCACTTTAAGCAGCTATCAACAAGCGAATTTCACCCCAGAACGGGATGACCCAGCAATGTTGCTCCTACCTGACCGACCCGACATGCTTAATAGCAGTCAGCAACTCGACAGAGTCTTACTTACCTCCGCGTGGCAAGTGTGGCCTGGTGCTCACCGGGCGGGAGAGGCAGCCGATCTCCCGATCCTGGCAATGCCCAGGAGCAGCTACTTCCCGGCAGGAGCTCCGTTACCCCCCCTCGGACCGGTGGGGGTTATCCCGGTCCACCCCTGAGAGGCTGTCTGGAGCTAATGGACGCACAGAGCACAGCCGCCCAGGCTGACATACTCATCTGCGACTCTCCCAATATGGCGGCAGCCGCATGTCCTCCTGGTACCAGCAAAGCATGGCAGGATATTGAGTCTAAGCTGGACAGACTCTTTAACCCCTTAAGGACCAAACTTCTGGAATAAAAGGGAATCATGACGTGTCAGACATGTCATGTGTCCTTAAGGGGTTAATCAATTTTGGAAGCAAATAACAAGCAGGAAGCCCTAACAAGCTCCACCACAGCCCCAACAAGCTCCACCACAGCTAAGCGAAGCAGTCCTCATTAAAATCCACCAACGCAAAAGGCGTCGAAGACTGGACCGGAGGCACAAAAAGAAATGCAGAGCCTGCCCCACGTTAAGCACTCGCCTCCACCTTAAGCCACCACAATCCCGCACCGGACGTGAAGCACCACCAGGACAGATCCGGCCACCCGACAAAACAAGCTTCCACCACCTCAAGCTGCGAACCCGGCACTCAGCCAGAGACTTGCCTTTGTTGTTCCAGGTATCAGGGACTCCCAGGGTCTGCACCTGGTACCCAGAAGGGATTGGATGAGCACAAGCAGTAAACAGCAGCCTGCCAAGCATGTCCCACTATAGCCGATCCTCCACACCATGCCTTTGATCACATGAACTGCTCTCTGCACATTAACTAATCGTAAAGTAGCAAGCGTTTAAACATGTCATCATTTCACCTCCTAAAGAGTTTATTGTCGTAGTTCCTTACATGCCTTTACCTTAACCGTTCATGTATTATGTTATTCACTAGTCTCATCTCATGGGGCGACTCACACTTGATTTATAACTAGTGGTGGAGCTGCTGATATAAATACACAGTTGATAACGTGCAAGCTACACCCTAAACATGACAGCCATCTTTCACAACAATGTACTGCTATATACTCATACCCTCAGTGCAACTAGCCATGATATACGCACGTTCAGCCTAGCATGCTCAAATATAACACACTTCTGTCTAAAAAAATAAATAAAAATAATGTAGCTTCTGAATGAATCTAAAATGGATGCTGTCCAGGAGGTGGGAGGGTCTGGTAGGGAGGGTCTGCTGCTGATTGGCTGGAATGTGTCTGCTGACTGTGAGGTACAGGGTCAAAGTTTACTCAATGATGACGAATAGGGGGCGGACCGAACATTGCATATGTTCGCCGTCCGTGGCGAACGCGAACAAGCTATGTTCACCGGGAACTATTCGCCAGCGAACCGTTCGGGACATCACTACTCACTAAACATTGAAATCCATATTGCAACGTTTAGGCAGCAGTAGCTGTTTTAGAAGACATCTGCAACTTGGCTATAGTGACAGCTTAAATCTTTTACCTTAAATATTGCAATTCGGTTTTCAGTTCATTACAATACAGTGCATGAGAGAGTATCTGGGATACAAACACGAGGAATTATTGAATTAACACTGAATTGAAGTGAAGTGGAAATCACTTTGCAATATTTAGGCTAAAATGTCCAAGCTGTAGAGAGAGCTAAGTTATATCCACTTCAGATATTTTTCTTTTCTTTTTTATAAATCTGTTTATTTAGGAGAGATAGAGAGAGAACACAGAAAGGTTCGGCTCGCAGGCCATTGTAGAGTACAATTACACCATGATGGTGCCGAAGAAGTGTGATTCAGGTTTGGTTGTGTCAATAATAACATTGCATCTATCAGGGTTTAATTACAACATAACTTTTCATGTTTACGTTTAACCTTAGGCATAAGTATAGTAGTATTTAAACAGGTTTCTTAATATGTTGATTGAGGAGTTTCATACATACATACCACTTGGTGGTTACAAAATAACACTTTGCATTGTGCTAATACCAGGCTGGGCGGCAGTTTGGGTATAGTAATGAGGTATTGTGTATATGCCAGAAAGAATATTAGGTGAGTAGGTGAGTGTGTATGCCTGTGTTCTTGGTCGGGATAGTATGTCAGGTTATCCCTTGAGCGAGTACCCATGTCTCTCGACTCAAGGTGTCCAGAGTGATGCTACCTTCCTATATTCCCTTTACAGTACCCTGTTATCGGTTATTACAGTATGATTAAATATTGTGAGATAGAAAAGTAGAAAGGGAGGGTTAGGGTGAGTTAGGGTGGCTATCGTAGTGAGCTCCCCCCCCAGCTCCCCGGAGCGCACCCCGCACACATGTCGGCGTCTTGGACTCGGTAGAAGTGAGGGATCTCGAGTGGATAGTGTGTTCTTAGCCTCATGAGGTGTGCGTGGGAGGGTCAGGTCGTCGGGCCGATGTTGATTCTGCCAATCCTGGGAGATGCCCCTAGTGCTGTGGTGGTCCCACCACCCATATTGTCAGTGGTGTGGAGTGTTAACTGTCATTTGGGTCACAGTCTCCCCCCTTCTTACAGGAAGTCTATCGCCCAGTAACTTGGTATGCGAACCACGGTTGCCACATCTCTGCGTGCCTGGTTCCCCGACCCGCCAGGGACGCCTGTAGCGCTTCCGCCAGTTGTATGTCTCCGATCCTGTGTAGCCATTCTTCAACCGTGGGAGCCTCAGTCCGCTTCCAGTACGCAGGTATGAGGGCTTTAGCTGCATTCAGTAGGTGACGTAGGATGGATTTCTTATAGCCAGAGATAGACCGGGTGGTGATATGTAGGAGGGCCAGTTCCCTAGACCATTCCGTGTCGTCCCCCAGCATCGTTTTGATTTCAGACCTGATACTGTCCCAATATGGGATGATGAGTCGACATTCCCACCAGAGGTGTATGATCGTACCCCTCTCCTCTTGACATCTCCAGCATGTGGGGGGTGTCGTCGGGAAGATCTTGTGTAATACGACTGGTGTTCTATACCACATGGATAATAACTTATAGTTGACTTCCTGATAATGGGAGCTGGAGGAGCTCTTGTATTGCCAGAGGAGTGCTGTGTCCCACTGTGGTTGCGAGATCGTCTCTCTAGTTGTTGTTCCCATAGTCTCCTAAAGGTGTTATTTGACGTGGTGTTTCCTACCAGCAGGTGTTGATAGAGTAGTGATATTGCTTTACCAAGTGTGTCTCCCCGGTGACATAGGCCTTCAAACCACGTAAGATCCCTGTGAAGGCGTTCCTTATGCGGGAGAGATCCGTAGTAGTGTGTTAATTGTAAATAGCGAAGGGACGCCATAGGTGAATTAGGTCTATCGGCCAGTAATGCGCGGAGGGGCCGAACAGTGCCCCCATGGAGGACCGTTCTAATCGGAACGTAGTCCCGTTCTTCCAGGAATATCCAGGCCTTAGCTGGGATGCCACCAGCTAGGTTTGGGTTGGGAACTATTGGGAGAAGAGGACTAGGGATCGGGGACACGTGCGTAGTCTTGCGCAGCATGTCCCATGCCTTCAAAGTCTGTGTCGTCGGAGTCTCTATTCCCCCTCCAGTGCGACTACCTGTTCCTCCTTGCCATACTGCCGCTTTAAGTGTGGCATGTGATTCCCCATTGTTCAGAATAACCCACTGCTTCGGAGAGTCAGCCACATGCCACTCCAGAATTCGTTGCAGAGTGGCGGCTTGATGATAGCGTTTGAAGTCCGGGAGTGCCAGGCCACCTCCAAGTCTGGGTAGGCAGAGTGTGTCGTAGCGTATTCTAGATCTCTCCCCTCTCCAGACATAACGGATAACTGTTGATTTCAAGGTGGAGAAGAAATTATTCGGCGGCGTCAGGGGTATTGTTTGGAATAGGTAGAGAAGTCTCGGAAGCACATTCATCTTTAGCACTGCGACTCTTCCGTGCCAGGTGATGTGTGGGTACACCCATTTATCCAAATCTGAGATAACCTTTCGCAGGATAGTGGCAAAATTGTGGCGATAAAGCTCCTGGGGGTTCGTGGTGATCCATATGCCAAGATATTTCATCCTCTCCGTGCACCAACGAAATGGGAAGATAGTTCCCAGTTCCTCGTATTCTTCCGGTCGAAAAGTCAGATTAAGCACTTCACATTTGGAGAGGTTAAGTTTGAAACCCGAGATCTTCCCGAATTTTTCGAATTCTAGGAGTAAGCAGGGCAACGTGACTCGTGGACGAGAGACAAAAAAGAGAAGGTCATCCGCATATGCGGCCACTTTATGTTCTGTCCCCATCCAGGTATATCCCGAGATGTCCGGGTTGTGGCGGATCGCGTGCAGTAGTGGTTCCAGGGTCATTGCAAATAGAAGCGGCGATAGGGGGCATCCCTGTCTAGTTCCGTTCCGAATTTCGAAGCTGGAAGTTAGAGCCCCGTTCACTCGGACGGCAGCATGCGGTTTATCGTATATGGCTGTGATCCACGTCATCATGTTGTGTCCCAATCCCATGACCCGTAGGGTATCCATCATGTACGACCAATTAACACGGTCTAAAGCCTTTTCGGCGTCCGTGGAAAGAAGCAGAATTTTATACCGTGTCTCCCGTGCCCTGTGTTGGACGGAGAATAGGCGTAGCGTACTATCCCGTGCCTCCCTCCCTGGTATAAACCCCGTCTGGTCTGCATGGATCAGGCTCGGTAGTACCCGTTGCAGTCTAGTGGCCAGGACCTTTGTAAGTAATTTTGTATCCACGTTCAGCAGGGATATGGGTCGATAGCTGCCACAGTGCTCTGGGTCTTTCCCCGGTTTGAGGAGGACCGTGATAGTAGCAGCCAGAGACTCCGCTCCAAAGCATCTCCCATCCGTGACGGTGTTAACAGCAGTAGTCAGCCGAGGCAGGAGGATTGAGGAGAAGAGCTTGTAATACCCTACAGAAAATCCGTCGGGGCCCGGTGCTTTGCCTGTTTTGGTAGTCTTCAAGGCTGTGGCCATTTCTTCGGTGCTAATCGGTTCGTCCAGCATATTCACCGCTTCTGTAGACACTCGTCTGTCTACGTTGTAGCGTAAGTAGTCCTGAATGAGCGTGGTGGGCTGGCGTCCCGATGGTGTGTTTTCAGGGCCCGAGATGTTGTAGAGGGCGCAATAGTAACGTCGGAATTCGTTGGCTATGTCCTCAGGGAATTGGGACATTTTTCCCGATTGTAAACGAATTTTATGTATCCGTGTGCGGGGGGTGTCTCCTTTCAGGATGCGGGCGAGGTATTTGCCGCCTTTGTTGGCGTGGATATAAAAGAAATTTTTGGAATGTTGTAGTGAGCGGTGGTATCGTTTCGTAAGGAGTTCCTTCAGGCGACGTCGGGCTTCCATCAGGTCCTGCCGAACCGAGGCTAGTGGAGTTTGTTTGTGTTGAAGTTCTAGCCTCGAGATGGTTTTATATACGTCCGTCATTTCCTACATGGTTGCCTTGCGTCGACGGGAGGCGATTTTTATAAGGATGCCACGTATGGTACTCTTATGTGCCTCCCAAAGTGTTATTGGAGAAGTATCCGTCACGTCGTTTTCATGGAAGTAAAGGTCAAGAGCTCGCTTGATCTCAGTTTCCACCGCAGGGTCCTGGAGTAAGGTTTCATTCAGACGCCAGGTCCACTGTGCCGGTTTGAACAGCGGGGAGTCCAGCTCCACCGTAACCGGGCCGTGGTCTGACCATGTGGCGGGGCCGATCTCGGTTGTCCTCAGTCGTGGCAAGCCTTCCTGTTGAAGCAGGATGTAATCGATCCGCGCATAGCGACTGTGGAGCGCAGAGTAGTGGGTGTAGTCCTTGACATCTGGGTTAAGTGCCCTCCAACAGTCCACCAGTCCCAAATCACTCATCGACTTACGTATCGCACGAATGCTAGATATAGGTAAGGAACTATGTCCCGTCGACGTGTCCATCTGAGGGTCGAGTGGAGTGTTAAGATCACCCCCCACAACCAGCGTACCTTCCGAGAATTCGCTCAGTTTGCTCATTGTTCTTTGCATAAAACGCGCCTGATTCTTATTGGGCACATATATAGAGGCCAGGGTATAGATTCTGTCCGCTATCGTGCCTTTTAGGAAGAGAAACCTCCCCAGTTTGTCGGTTACTTTGTCCAGTTCTTGAAAGTCCAGGTCGGCTGCAAGGATAATAGCAACTCCTGCTCTACGGGTCGTGGGGTGGTTGTTGAAGAAGTTGTCGGGGTATTGCCGATTTCGGAGTTTAGGTGCAGATCCTTCGAGGAAGTGAGTTTCCTGGAGCATTGCTATGGAGATCCGCTTTTTCCTCAATTCACGAAGCAGGTGAGTGCGACGTTCAGGTATGTTAAGGCCTCGACAGTTGAGGGTCATAACACGAAGCGGAGCACTGAGGTACGCTCTCGTCCTGTCGTCTTTCGGGCCAGGGCACGCGGAGGCTTCGGCATTAGTTCCCATACCAGTTATCCAGAGGTCTCCGTACACTATCTAGCTGGTCCCCGGTGGTCAGTCTATTGTGTAATTAAGGAGGCAGTAGGTCAAACGGTGTGTAAGTCCCGGTTATA
The DNA here is from genome assembly GCF_036172605.1 of Pelobates fuscus. Classification (NCBI taxonomy): domain Eukaryota; kingdom Metazoa; phylum Chordata; class Amphibia; order Anura; family Pelobatidae; genus Pelobates; species Pelobates fuscus. The sequence goes on from NC_086322.1 coordinate 131,829,522, forward strand.
TAGGGGACCCACTCCGTGAATAATGTTGCGTCGAGTCGGTAGGTGTGTAGGGATGTGGGCCAATATACGTTGTCGGTGTTTAGTGAGGTCAGGGTGGATAAAATAGTAAGTATGACGTACCTCCCAGCGTGAGGGGTGCGCTCCTAGAGCCAAGGAGAGGGTGTCACAGGAATGCCAAAGTTAGGGTACAGAGTGTAGAAAGTAGAAAGTGAATAGATTAAAAAAGTGGGGAGTTAAGTGAATCCCCAAGTAGAGGTGACCCCGAGAGGTGGGGTAAGAGAGGTGTTTACCTCAGTCCTCCTCCGAGAAGAGGAGGGAGTAGCCGTGCGACAACAAGAGATGCCCGGGATCACCCAGGTAACCAGACCAGGGGGTGAGCCTTCGGGGAGCTCCTTCGTCCAGACCTATGCGCGGCCCGTATTGGGGGTCAGTGGCCCTACCTCGATCCGTAGTGGACCAGAAGTAATAGTGTGGTGTCTGTGTAGTGTCAGGTAACTCCTCTCCACCGGCTCCACAGCCTGGTGCCTTAATCTATACATGGAATGCCAAGCATGGAAACATAAATACATATAAATAGGGTAACAAGATAACCTAAGAAACAGTGGTCAGAGCCCATCCGACTTGCTCCAGATGGGGTCCTGTCCCCCGTCACCCCCATCTCGGGGATAGCCCCCACAGCAGCCAAGGAAAATGAAACAGTGGTTAAGCATTTGCATCACACATATTATACATATATGCAGGGGATAATGTGATTAGTGCAATGGTATACACATAGATGTAGCGATAACACATATAACGACATCAACATAATTCCTAACTAACCCTCTCCAGGCTACTGGGAGGTAACATGTGTCCCTGAAACATGGCTTGGGGTGTGTCTCCTCTACGTCTCGGCCCTATTCCCCTACACAGTTATCCAGGACATGCATTCCTACCTATGTCAGTGGAAATGGTAGAGCGTGATCCACCCATCCCTGTGTGTGGTGGGTTGGTTGTCCACTAGCCAGTGTGAGGTATGATGTGTACCATCCCCCCCCCCTGTTTCTATGTGGTAGAGCGAGAGTAGCGTGTGGTGGGGTAGTGAGTTCTATCCAGGGAGTGCCTGTTGAAACATACGGAGGGGCATTGTGTAAAGCTACGGGTGTAATCTGGTCCCTGAGTGTCATGTGGGCCCTGTGGCCATACAGTTGGAGTACCAGATAAGTGTGCAAACGGGACCGAGTATAGCCAGTGTCCTGTACATAGGGGCATTGCCCCGTACCGTATGTCCACGTTGAGCATCTGAATAGGTGATGGTGCGGAGTGGGGAGTCCAGGTCTGCAATCAGTAAAAAGCGTATGTGTCCCAAGCAAAGGGGCTGCAGCGTGCGGGCGGATACATGCCCAGGGTAAGTATGTCCCCAAATAAACCAATTCAAGTGTCTCGCTGTGTCGCTGCTAACAAATTTACCCGTAGGACTTTGCTTGTGTCGTAGAGTAGGTGCCCCCCGTTATCCCCCCTCCCAAATTCTATATATACTTAACGTTTGGTAAATGGATGCTCAGGTCCAGGATCACAGTAGAAGAAATAACCAAAGTTGTACCTCTGCGTTGCCAGGTCGGATAAGTCCCCAGGTTCAATAATAGGGAGGTGCAAGTGGTCTATGTATGTGCCGTGAAGGTCAGGGAGCGTGGAGGGTCCCCAGGCAGGAGTGAGAGTCAGGGGGACGCATCCAGGGGGGTAGTGGGTATACCCCTTACTCCGGCGCCTCCGGGTTGTTGCGCCTGCGCTGTGCTGGGCCTTGCGGTGGTTCTCTATCTCGCCTCCTATGTGCTCTGTGTTGTTGAGGTCTCCCTCCTAGCGGGCCCAGGACCCAGTCAGGAGTCGGGATATGTGGTAAGTCCATTTCTTCCAGGAATCTCGGGATCTCTTCGGGCCAACGGACTGAGGCCCAGCCATTCCGGTGACGGCAAAGGGGTAAAGTAAGGCAAAGGGGTAGTCCCACTTATATTGGATGTTGCGTTCCTGCAGGGCTGCTGTTATAGGCTTCAGTGCCCTCCTGGCCTCTAGAGTGATGGGCGAGAGGTCATTAAAGAGGGAAACTGTCGCGCCCCCATAGTCCCAGGTATGTCGGGATCTGGCCGCCTGCATGATGGCGTCTTTGTCCCGGAAGGAGCTGAGGCAACATATAATGTCCCTTGGGATGCCGTCCGCTGACTTGGGGCGTAACGCTCTGTGTACTCGTTCGTATCTGAATGTGAGCGGAGCGCCCTCTCCCAGGATCATATGGAAGAGGCCATTTAGGGTATTTTCAGGGTTTTCCTCACCGTCAGGTTCAGGGACCCCGCGGACCCTGATGTTACATCTCCTCCCTCTATTGTCTAGGTCCTCCATTGTCCTCCTCATGTGTAGTAGTAGCTCCCCTTGGCGTGCTAGGGCCATATCGGTCGCCTGCAGCCTTGTGGCTTGTGTTTCTTGGGAGTGCTCTAGGTTTTGTATTTGGCCTGTGTGTGCATTTACCTCTGCCCGGACACCTGCTATCTCTGCCCGCAGTGCATCTTGGATGGACGTGGTGTGCACTAGGAGGTCAGCTTTTGTGACCATAGCAGCAGCCATAGACCTGATCTCCTCCCCGATCTGCTCCAATGTAGTGCCACGAGGTTCCCTGGAGGACGGCTCCGTCGGCGCCATCTTGGATCCGCTTGCCTCCTCGCACATGTCGGCAGAACTTTGGAGAAATCCATCCATCGGGCCGTGAGTGTGCCCGGATTGGGAGCCCCTCGGGGTCTGGGGGGTGTCGGTTCGTCGGTGGCGTCCCATGTATGCTGATGGGATCGGATTAAAGGCTGTGTTTTATGCCGGCGGGTCGGGGCTCTCTCTCTATGCTGCCATCTCGTTCCGAGCCCAGGCCACGCCCCCCCACTTCACTTAAGATATTTTTCCTTAAAGTTTAAGACTAATTTTTCAATACACAACAATTTGGTGTTTAATGAATACATGCCATAAATTAATATCCAGCAAATATAAAAAAATATATAATCATCACAAATAATATTTAGATTGATGTTTAGCAAAACACAGTTATAAAAATAATCATGGAACTTAAGAACTAGAAATGCAAACCTACTTACCCTATCAGCAACTCACTCCGCAGCATCTGTTGTGTTTAATCTCTCAAATTTCCAAATACTAAAGGCAAAATAAAAAAAATTCAAAGTCCCATTAATATATAAAATTCTGGGTTTAAACAATTCAATTATTCCACTTGATCTGAAAGATAAATCAGGCGTCCAGAGTGCTCTCTGTATGTAAATCAATTTATTTAACACAATTAAAAACACTTCCAGGATTTAAAAGTAACACTTGCCAAGCAGGGGACACCGCTCCTCCCAAAGAAAGATCATCTCTCTTATAACCAAACCCGTTAATTGGTCCCCTCAAGTTAAGTGCAGGCATATTGGGAAGCTCATCCATCGCAATAAGGATTTACGCAACCAACATAAACGAGCAGACACGTGTCCACCATTTTAAACAATTACTACGTTTAATGAGTTTTAGCTGGAATATTGTGACACTTGGCAAGTATTTAAAGTGGTGGACCCCCTTCTCTTTGGTTTTGTGGGCTGGCCACTGATTCATGGTGGATAAGCATTCCAGAGACGTCGGCACTTGAAAGCACCGATACACTGGTTTGGGTATAAGAGAGAGAAGCCTTTTTTTCTTGTGAGCTGTGTCTCCTGGTGGGTGCGTGTGATTTTTTAATAATGTAACTGGTTTTAATTGTGTTAAATAAAGTGCACTCTGGACATCTGCTTTATCGTTCGGATCAAGTGGTATAATGTAATTGTGTATAACCAGCATTTTATATCTTAAAGGGACACTTCAGACCTCTAAAGCACTTTAGCTTGCCGAAAAACTTTATGTGTGAAGAGTGTGTCCTCTTTATTTCATTTTGGAAATAGTGCAGATTTCAATAGAAATTGACACTTTTATAAATTAACCTGGTTACACCCACTGACTTTTCAAGCAGAAAGTAGGTCCTGTTACTTCCTGGTTTGATTAGCTTAGTTGCACCAAATTTCAAAAGGCAGAAATTGCCCAGAGCACCTGCCTTGGAGAGACTTTTAACAAGCTACATTGGGAAGTCTGTGATTGGACAGCCACAAAATATCTGGGCCAGAACTAATGAATAAAGTTACACTGGCAGCCAGATGGGCTATAGCTAAGAAATGGTTGGGGACCACAGTGCCAGCAATGGCAGAGGTGACGAACCGAATTAAAGAAAATGTTATTATGGACAAACTGACAGCAATGGTACATAACACTATGCAATCCTTTGAAAAGATGTGGTTACCATGGGTTGACTTGGGCGACTGAAACGGCTTAGGGTGACTAGGCGGCGGGTCGCTGGCGAGGAACAGGTAGAACCGGACGTACCAGTCCTAATACAAGCTACGGTTGCAGCTGGAGGGAAACGAGTGGCATGCTTGATGCTTTAAGTTTTTGTTTAAGTTTCAGCCCAACAGGGCTTCAGTTTTCTTATTTCTTAAAACCAACAGCCCAACCAAGCCTACATAGGGATCCTCCAGAGGATAGTCTACAAACAGGTGACACCCTACAACAAACACAATGGTATAAACGCATGTCACACTGTCATATACAGCGCACTTGTGTTTATTGTTCTACGTAACCAGACATTCTACACCCCTGTGTCAGAATGCATGTGACTATTATCTGTATTGTATTACGTCTGTTTCAAAAATAAAGAATTTAAAAAAATATATATATCTAGGCCGGGTTAGAAGAGGAGGACCTGTAAAGACAGCAGACAAGAGATCTGCAGTTTTTGCAAGCTGTTTTTAGATATAATTTCAGTGAAAAAATGCATAATTAAATGCATGCAAGTTTTCATTTGGAGTATATCTATTAAAAAGTGATTTTTATTTACTTTGTATTTGGGAAGTGAAGTGTCCCTTTAATGGGACTTTTACTGCACCTCTAATATTAGGTAGGTAGCAGCTGTTTGCAGTATCTTGCTACGTTTTAACTATGTTGCATTGTAGTTCTAATTATTTTTATTACTGTGTTTGCTTAACATCAATTTAATGAATATTTCTGATTATTATTATTTTTGTTATTGCATTTGCTGGATTTTATTTTAATTCTCATTTGTAGCTCTGGATCACAGTGAGGTTTTTCTGTCTATTGACCTTTTTTTATATCTTTTTTTTTTTTTTTTTTTTTTTAACAATTGTTTTAAATTCTTTATTTTGTTGTGCATTTATTAGACAAGATACATTCTATACTAGCAATGCCACAACAGCAAATGCCAGAGTTTTCATAAGCATAGATAGACAATCATATGGCATGGATAGACTGTGCACATTTTTTATATTATATAAGAGTTGACAACAGTATGATGCTAATCTTAACGTGTATATGAAAGAACAATCAGGCTTATCTACCGGTTATGTTACATAAGAGTGTAGCAGACGTTTGTCTAAGGGTGTTAAGGTAAATGCTTGTTCCCGAGGGGACCATCATGTTACTTAGTTTGGTTATTAGGTAGCTTAATAATAAGATGATGAGAGTGTTTTGCAAGCTTTTCTACCCCCCCGCCACCCCCCATGCCCGCAAGATGACAGTCAGTGTCCGTGTACCATGTGACCCTTCTCAGTGAGGGATCAAGGAAGGATGACAGCTTGAAATTCTCTGTAGTGATTTCTTGCCAGGTAAGTGTCTAAGTGGTAGACCTCCTGTAGTGGACTTGTGTCTTTTCCGTCGTATGCAGGATGCGGAGCTTAGTAGTTGGGGTGATCCGATGTGTTATCTCCGCCGACGCAGGCAGTCCGCTCCGGTTTCTTTTTTTTGCCCCTTACGTTTGGGTTTGGGAAGTACGGCAGAGGAGGCCAGCACGTTGGTACAGTGTTCCTTGCCAAGGATTGTAGGTTGAAGCATGTTAGTGCCGTGTTGTGTGTTAGCAGATCCCTGCTCTTAAGTTGGCATGCTGTGTCTTTGGCTGCTCTGCCAGTTTTGGCTCGTCCTAGGACCGGGCTTTGTGCTTTTTGTGTGGTCGTAGCAGGTAGCTGCCAGTTCATGTTTAGTTCGCGCTGGCATATCGTTGGTGCGGAGTCAAGTGAGTGGGGGAGCTTCCCTCTAGTATAAGTGGCTCTGCACGTGGTCTCCGCCATCTTGTGTGCGGCCTCCGTGCTCTAGTTTAACCCTTCTGCGGAATGGAGTGCTGGTGGTATCGCATTCACAGGGGGCCACGGGGTGGGGACCGGGATCACCCCCACCGGCCCAGAGGGGGGGGGGAAACGGGGCCACACCCGCCTAACTTCGTGTCTCTGGTCGACAGCTGGTAGGCCGGATAGCAGGGCAGCGGCCGTCCGTCCCGCTCACCGCCCAGGCGCTCTCCATCTTGGGTGACGGTGAGCACCCCTCCGAGGGACTAAAACTGTGCAGCAAGCCTCTCCTCAGAACCAGGGTGTCTTCAGCTCGGTCACAGCTGCCAGTCGTCAAGTAAGTGCCGGTCTTGGGCGTTTTTAGGGCCAAAACCAGTAGAAACTGCAGGAGCTGTTCTGGTGTGCGACCGTTCGGCTCGGCGGTGCGGCCCCGCCCCCCGACCTTTTTTTATATCTTTAAAAGATACGCTCACATTTTGATTTAGTTTGTATATTAATAGGGTAGTACAGTCACTATTTGTGTCTGTTTAGCTAATTGTTACAAACTACTCCGTGTTATCTTTCTGATTGTTCCAACAGTTATTTCATTTTTTTCTTGTATGGATTCTACTGCTTAGTACAGAACATAAATTTAATTGTTTTTACCAGAGCATTAATCTCTGCATTTTCTTGTACTCAGGGTTTAGAGCAACAGAATTCTTTGGTGCAGTTTTCATGAATAACACAACAGATATAGAAATGGCAGCGGTGGACTGTGACAAAGCAGTGACAGTGGAGTTTAAACATGATGACAAACTCAGCGAGGACACAGGAGCATTAATTCAGGTATTATGCTGGTTTTGTAAAAACACATACTGAAAGATGGTCTGACACATACATAATAGGGATTATTCACAAAAAGGTGGCTTTTCAAATTACTGTTAAAATTGTTAAAACTGATTTAAAAGTATTACTAATGATATTATCATGTTATCAACAGCAGCCACTGTTATTGGTAAAATTGCTGCAGCTATATGCCCACTCTGTAATATCATAGCGGAAGAATATAATGTCCATGATCTATATAAGTTCTTGTATGGAGTGTGCAACCGTACAACTCCTAAGTCTGTTCCGTTGTATTGTTTTACATGCACAATAACATCTGTGGATTTCGTCTGTTTTAATTATCATGTTTGTGTCATTCTAGTGTGCTCTATTATACACAACCACAAGTGGCCAAAGACGCCTGCTTATCCATAATATCAGCCTGAACTGCAGCTCTCAACTGGCCGATCTCTACAAGAGCTGTGAGACAGATGCCCTCATAAATTTCTTTGCAAAATCAGGTAACAATGAAAAGCATTATAATTGTTCTTTACTGTGAGCAAATTAAATAATCACCACCGAGTGAATACATGTTTATGGATTACACAATCTCTGTATCAACATTAATTTAAATTGATCAATCCTTAAAGGAACACTATAGTCACCTAAATTACTTTAGCTAAATAAAGCAGTTTTAGTGTATAGATCATTCCCCTGCAATTTCACTGCTCAATTCACTGTCATTTAGGAGTTAAATCACTTTGTTTATGTTTATGCAGCCCTAGCCACACCTCCCCTGGCTATGATTGACAGAGCCTGCATTGAAAAAAAACTGGTTTCACTTTCAAACAGATGTAATTTACCTTAAATAATTGTATCTCAATCTCTAAATTGAATTGTAATCACATACAGGAGGCTCTTGCAGGGTCTAGCAAGCTATTAACATAGCAGGGGATAAGAAAATCTTAATTAAACAGAACTTGCAATAAAGAAAGCCTAAATAGGGCGCTCTTTACAGGAAGTGTTTATGGAAGGCTGTGCAAATCACATGCAGGGAGGCGTGACTAGGGTTCATAAACAAAGGCATTTATCTCCTAAATGGCAGAGGATTGAGCAGTGAGGCTGCAGGGGCATGTTCTATACACCAAAACTGCATCATTAAGCTAAAGTTGTTCAGGTGACTATAGTCTCCCTTTAATGATGGAAGCAATTGTAAAACCTCTGAACCAAATCAAAACCTAGAATTTGTGCTATGCGTGTTTCCCGTCATAATTGAAAGGCTTCTCTTTAACTGCCCCCCATACAAACTATATATTTTTTTAAGGACAGAAAGAACTTTCTTTTAATATCTTATCCACAACATTAAGTGTGAACAAAAAACACTTTTGTTTCACAATATTATTTGCTTATAAAGTGCAACTAAAGAAAATAATTCTAAATAAATGCATGTATTAGTCTGGATCGTTTAATGCTTCATATTTCTAGAATCTGAATTGCAGCTTGAGAATCACCATGGCTTAACGCAAACGCTAAATATTGCCCTGGGTAACAGAGCAAGCCCCAGGTATCGGTTGATACATGGGTCTTTCTGGTGTTAGTATGAATCTCACACTGCTAACATCTAGTTGTAGCTGCTGGAATTTGAATCCCCATAAAGGGTTTTATTTACACTTGAGCACTGTAAACAGCTTATCTGTCAGTCTGGGACCACAGAATATGGCCCTAGTTGAGCTGACTGAGGGGAGTCCCAGGTATTGATTAATGCTTGAGTCTACCTTATGAGGATTTGACCCTGCTTACAGGACATGCCAAAAAGTTCTAGCAGTATTAAAGCCCAGGCTTTCTAGGACATTATGGCACATCCTAACATTGTTAAGGGGGTAAAATACGTTGACATTATTAAACTTGTAAAATCAATCTCTCTGTAGTACAGAATAATACCGTGTAGATCTGTGACAACCTAAAGAGGGGAGGTATGGAATATGTAGGTTATTTAAAAGTATTTAGAGAGGAGTTATCATGTCTCAACTCCTGTCGATAATAAAGTCATTATAATTACTTACAAGGTGCACACTTACTATGTATATTGATACAGAATGCCCTTTCTTATTGGGTATAAATGTAGATCTTGCATATAAATTACTTTGTTCATCAATATTGTTTTGATTAGCAGCTATAGTGTGTTATTTTACACAACATTCAATTTCTTTTTAGCTTACAAGGCAATCCTCCATCATCCTTTGAAGACAGTGCGTGATGTGCTTGTCAGTCAGACTGCTCACATGCTAGCCTGCTACAGAAAGAACTGCGCTACCCCTTCAGCTGTCAGTCAGGTGTGTTCCATTCATTCATGCTCTACAAATACTTTTCACATTTACTACTGTGTATGGCTATCTTCCATTTTTATTAACCAGCATTATTCCAAAAATAGCTTACCCATGAGTACCATACTTGGTAAAAGTTAGATTCATTTGGTCTTTTTCCATTTTTGATCACACTTCTTTAACTTTCTTTCTTAATTTCATTATTTGTATTCATTATTTCAGTTGGACTTACCATAATCTGTATCATTTATAAAATTTTATTTCCCTTATTGAGCTATATCAAGCTGGGAACTCTGGGATTATTGTGGAATCGTGATCTCTGAAGTTTTTGTGCACAAGAAGTCCTTTAAAAAGCCAAACAATGTTGTGTATTACATATCACAATAGAGTACAATATTAAAGGGACACTCCACTGCCCAAATACACAAATAAGAAATATCACTATTTTGTAGATACTCCCGAAATTAAAACATGCAGGCAATTAATTATACATTTTGTTCATTGGGAGGATATCTAAAACCAGCTTGCAAAAACTGCATTTCTCTTGTCTGATGCGTTTTCAAGCCTTTCCCTTCTAGCCCAGCCCAGACATTTTAATGCAGCTCAATCAGTAGCCTTTGCAGGGCAGGTGTCCTGTGTTTGTGTTTAGCTCCACTGAGCAAACAAAACCCAGAAGTAACAGGACTGGTTGTCTGATTGACAGTCAGTGGGGTGTTACAAAAATGATTTATAAAAGTGCCAATTTCTAGTAAAATCTGCACTTTTTGAAAAATTTGAAAAAAGAGAACCTACTCTTCACACATAAAGAATTTCAGCAAGCTAAAGTGATTTAGAGGTATGGAGTGTCCTTTTAAATTTACTCAAATGAAAAACTGAAACACATTGGTGAGTTGTATTTAGATGAAATTCAAATTTGCAAAATGTATGTCACAATATTATTTGCTTTCTGTTGCTTTCTGTTGCTGTTGTATGTCCAACAGAGTAGTATTCTGCCACTGGCTATTCTAGCCTAAATATTAGCAAGTTCAATATCAACTACTAAGTAACATAAACAGAGTTAGTTACAAAACTCCAAATGTTCACACATTAAATCCAAATTGAAAAACTGAGACCAAACAAAAGCTAATCTGGAAAATTCTCCAATTCGGCCATAGTAACAAACTATTTTTGCCTCAGTTTTTCCATTTGTTTTAATTTTCAAAACTTCAGAGTGTGGTATGGAAACATTTATCACTTCCATGACATCATTTTTGTAATAACACTAGAATCCATGTCCCTTTCCAGCTCATCCTACCCGACTCCATGAAAGTGTTGCCTGTATACATGAACTGCCTGCTGAAGAATGAAGTGCTAATTGGTAGCCCCGAGGTGACCACGGACGAACGAGCATTTCAAAGGCAGCTGGTTATGTCCATGGATGTGGCCAGTTCTCAGCTGTTTTTCTATCCACAGCTACTGCCAATTGTAAGTGAAAACAGCAGGCTGCCTAAAGAACGTTTGATATACAAAGCATACAGTACAAACATTTACTAACTGTTGTCACTCTAACATTGCTGGAATACATATCCCATGAAGCTCATCCAGTTTATAGTAGTGATGACCTTTGGAACTCGTTTACAAATTTTGGCCTATGTTTTCCAAGATACACATCAGCTGATGTACTAAAGATAACAGAGCTAAAGCAGAACTGTAACCCTCCCCCTGAAAAATGTATATTTCATAAAGATAGAAGCTTTAAGAAATACTCATAATGACTGTGTTGAAATATTACTGAAATTCCAACCCAGTCAAGAGATATACTGAGAGAAAGTTGGGATTACTTTGTTTATGTATGTATCCTATGCCTGACACTTCTAGACACTGGGAGGAAGTATGCTGTCTAGAAGTGTCAATCCTCCCCCAGCCATCACCAGTGATAGCTGGAAGGAATTGTTTTTTTCTATGGAGGATATCTCGTTCTTCTCTATAGACCTCAATGCTGTACTTTCACACGTGCACAAGAGTACAGCAGTGATGTTGGCTCAAAGTCCCTAGACGGTGACAATGCCACTTTAAGAGAACAGTCAGTATGTTGATATAACTTTATATGGTTTTCTATTAATTTCTCCGTTGTTGAAAGGCATATAAAATTGAGATATGTGAGATTCAATTGCCTAATAATATTTACAAGCCATCATTTTTAATGTTAACATTCTTGTTGGTTTGGTTGGCATTAAATGTATAAATGTATAACTAAAGTACAGGATAGTGACACATTAAAACAAAGGCGATTGTGCCTGCATTGTCCTTGAAATAGAAAATCTTCCTTCCTTTATTGTAATAGCATTCTTAATTTAAGGACCTGGCAAATATGCTTTTATACTTCTTGTGTAGGGTGTTTTTTGATTTTAAAAGAAGTGTTTTCATTTTCTCTTAGCACACAATGGATACCAAGAGTGATACAGTTCCAAGCGCAGTACGCTGCTCAGAGGAGCGTTTATCAGAAGGAGGGATATTTCTATTAGCTAATGGTATATATATGTTCCTTTGGCTGGGAGTCAGTGCTCCTCCAGAATTCATCCAAGGAATTTTCAATGTACCTTCGTTTGCACACATCACACCCGAAGCAGTAAGTTTTCACTTTAAATACACTGTAGTTCGTCAGAAATGTAATTTTTTGATCAAGAATGGATTTCATTCTAATGTGCCTCTATACACAAAGTACGTAGCAATTCAACTAAAGTCATACAGAGCAATTCACTAAAATGTGAAATGCTGGGAATTCAAAGGGAATTAAATATTTTAGGCCAAGTAGCCAGTACAAATACCAACAGTTCACTGTTTATTGAATTACTTTGATCAGATATTGTCACGTAGATGCTAGAGGTTGCGTGTGATATCCAACAGAAAATTCTATGTGTTATATTTCAGTGAAAGGAATTACTGAGAACATGCGAGCCAGACTTATTCTTTAAGTCAATAGTCTATTTGTTCTCCTAGAGCACAGTTTACAGTAGATAAAAATAAACAAAAAACATTTGCATTATTCCTAATTGTGAAAGAAGTCCTTTTAACCTATTTCATTAAAATATAACTTTTACGTAAGCTGATAAATGTGTTTGAACAAACACATAAATACCATTTTAAAAATAAAATGGAGAAAGGTGTATGTTTTAAATGAATCAATTAAGACTAACACTAAAGTTAGAATTTAAAGGGAATTCAAAGGGAATTTTAAATTTTAGGCAAAAGTAGCCAAACTGGAAGCTTCGGTGGCATAGAGAATTTTTCCAGTTTGACTATTTTGACCTTCAATCTGAAATTCACTTTGAATTATCACTTTTGTAAATAGCCCTGGAAGTAATGGTGCCACAATAGAATAATAACGTAATGAGAATTTTGATCACTGTGAAAAATGAAGGCTAGAAAGAGCCTAGAAATCAAATCCGTTAAATGTAGGAAGACGCGAATGATGACATCAATACTCGCTCTTTCATTAAAACATTTTAAAAGTATTTACAGTTAAATAAAGATTGTCTTTCTAACCCTTTTAACTTATCTCAGGTGAAGGTGATATGTAGCGCCATTTCAGCAAATACAAGTCATTTGTACAGGATGCGTTGTTTATACTTATTTGTGTTAAACTTATGTGAAGATTTTCATTATTGAGTGCTCATGGCTATTTCTTCGTCCTGCTACACAATTACGAGATGTTTCTTTTATTTCTTACTCAAATGATCATTTACAGATGGAATGTCTACATTCTACACTATTCCGTGGGCTCCTACACCATGTGGACCACTGTAATAATTTGTGTTCTGGGCTGTTTTAGCCATACTCGGATGTATAAAAGTAAAACACGTGACCATTGGCAATCGAATGGCCTGGAATGCAATATTCAGAGATTCTCAACAAGACAATGTCAAAGCTCTCCAACTAGTCAGTTCATCCAATATCTGTCCTCGTTCTCTTTAGGTGCTGGAATGGCTCATTTTGAAGTGCTAATTAGTCTCAATAGCACATTTAAATAACCCATAAACTAAATTCACCTATTACCAGTGCTAAGATGTAGGATATTTAAAAGGTGTCAGAAGAATATATCCCGTTCTGTATATAGGTGAACTGTAATTATCTTCAGATGTTTAAAATATATACCTTAAATGCTAATAAAAGGTTATAATTCATAATGTGTTTTATTGCAGACATTACTCCCTCCAGTTGACAGCCTTCATTCGAAGAAATTGAAGTCAATTATTGAGAGCATCCAGAGGAATTGTTCACACTCCATGAAGGTAAGCAATGTGGTCTGTGCATGCAGTCATGCAAAATGGTAATAGTGAATAGTAAAAACTCAGCATTGTAGTGAATTGAAATCTGAATGGCTAACTTGTAATTAAGGCTAAAACAGTCAAGCTGTGTTTTTAGCTAATTGTTCCAGATCAGCTAGTTTAGCCTGAATTTTATGATTAGGCAATTCACTACAGTTCAAGGTTCAGTTAAAAACACTGAGCAATGTACACTTTTGACATGGAGGCTTTTAAGTGTCAGGTTGACTTTGATGTTACTACAGACACAACCCAATGAATCCCCCTACTCATATGAGTCTAATGCAGGGACCACAAAACTCTGGCCCTCAAGATTCTCTGGCTATCTATTTCATTCAAAGAGTCTTGGGGGTTGTAGTTCAGCAACATCTGAAGGGCAAGAGTTTGGAGAACCCTAGACTAATGTTAGATCTCCATAAAAATGATCCAGGAATATTCTTAGTATTACCCTGTACATAGTCTTGCAAGATGGGACACCGTAATCTTTTGTATACCTATTCTAGATGGAGTTTTTTTGTTGTTATCTGCCTTATTTAAGAAACTGTTTGATATTCAGTGTCACACATTCACTGCTTATCATCCACACAAATCGTTAAAACAATGCTTTATAGTTTATACGATGATATAAACTACTTTATTTTCTACGTAGAATAATAAAACTCGTGCCATGTTTTTACTTTTAGCACATCAGTCAATGAAATTCAGGGAGAATTAGAAATGTGTTATTGTTAGATCATTATAATGAACACTTTTAAAGCACTTAACTTGAAGTCATGACTTTTTTTTAAAATGTGATTGTGCTTGAGATTAACTGGCTACTATACACTTTTTTTGCAGCTCGTCATAGTGAAGCAGAAGGATAAGGCCGAAATGCCCTTTAGGCAGCTTCTCGTAGAAGACAAAGGTCTCCTAGGAGGAGCGTCATACATGGATTTCCTTTGTTGTGTCCACAAAGAGATCCGTCAGCTTCTCACCTAACTGATACGCAAAGCTTTCCATGGACATGTCTTTATACGTAAACTAACTTTACAGCAATATCTCATCACATCTGTACAGCCTTGCTGCTTAGACTTTACCGTTCTGTCATCATTTCTATAGATAACCAGCTGAAATGACATTCTCTATTATGTGTATCCCCAATTTTTTTTTTTTTAATTGCTTGCTTTAGACGTCAAGATTTTCTATAGTATCTGACTAATTTAAATGATGATTGCGTTTTGTATGAAGGTGGATGTTCCTTGCACACAAAATAGATGACTAAAGCACATTACACTAATATATCTATGTACAAATCTCAGTAATGTCTGTGCCACTATTAAAATATTCTGCAATATTTTTATGTAACCATACTGAAACTGCTTTGTTATAAAACATACAAAACAATTTTTAAACCTATTCTATGAAATCTGATTTAATTACGTCCTTATTAAGTACATATCAAAGTGTCGCTCAGTCTCGGGCTACATTTAACCCCTTAAGGACACAAGACATGTGTGACATGTCATGATTCCCTTTTATTCCAGAAGTTTGGTCCTTAAGGGGTTAAAGAGTGATTCAGGGATAATTTACAAGTTAATCGATCATCATGACTATTCTATTGATTCAGTGATGATTGCTTCACTTTTAGAATTCTGCACCAGGTTTGTTCTTTTTACATAACCCTAATCTTTTCACAGATATATATACTCCAGTAAGGAAGCAGATAGAATGTGTATGGTTTTCTTTGCTTTGAGATAATTAGCCATGAGACCTGTGTAGTATGACATCACTTAGAGCAGGCTTCCCCTGGCCCTCCAGATGTTGCTGAACTACAACTCCCATGATTCTTAGCCTATCTATTTCATTCATAACACCATGGGAGTTGTAGTTCAGCAACATCTGGAGGGCCGGAGTTTGGGGAAGCCTGATTTAAAGCCTATTTCGGCTATATACGTACAGTCTGCCATGTTAAGGGTTATATGAGTTTTTAGTTTACCAAACAAGGGATTTTCATGCAGTGTATGTGTTCACAAAATATACACAGATATTTCTTTATTTAACCATTTCAATGCATTGTAAAATGAAAGTATTGTTCCCAAAGAAACATGTTTTTAAGAAGTTTGGGTGCTCAGTGGCTCATTCAGCTGCACGTGTTATGGATTTATACCGTATATACTGTCTCTTGATTCATTTTCTGTGCTATAAGAGTCAATTGCTTTCAAAACATTTCATACAACCAGAAAGTATATCTAGATTTTAACTTATAAAGTTTTGAAGTGATTGATAAGCTTGATTGGTAATTTTCTTTTAACATCTGCAAAACAGATAGGATTGCTGCCCACAAATACCTTATTTAAATTATATTGTTTTAGCTTGTGGGATTATACCTTGTGTTACTTTGATCACAGCTGTTGTTTGTACTCATAGTATGTATTTAAGGCAAGCATTCTGATATTAGGACTTCCATTCATCCCCTTCCTTTCATCTCATTTACAGTTTAAAACACAGCGCGATCCCACACAAAACAGTCAGAAATAATTTGTTTTGATTTTCTTAATTGCTGGATAAGTGAAAATTTAGTGTGCAGATAACCTCAGTTTCTTATATAGAATAGCAAATATATGTACATTTCAATGCCAGAGTTTAGCAAAACACCAGGGACAAAGAAAGGGTTATATGCATTAACAAAGAAATCATGCTAGGTAAGCTTTATAGTACACTTTAAATTCCTTAGATTATCACGGTCTTTTTTTGTATAATTAGTCTGTTATTTAATGTTTGCCCTGTGCAATATTTTGAGTAGTGTTCACCTTTGCAGCAATTAGCTGTATTCAGTGATCAAGCTTCCAGTGGAATTAAAGTATCTATATTATAAAGACTGTGTTTCTCTACGATCACCATGTCACCCAGGCCACTGTTAATTGTGGTGTAGACCTTTGTCTTTGTTGCTCTCAAAGGTCTATTCTCATCTCATTTAAGAGATCAATAAAATCACACGAAGGATACAAACCGCAAATAAAATTGTAGAGGGGTAACCAGCTTATCAACTTGTACACGTTGATTACATGTGTATTGCCATATTTTATTCCAGTCTGTGAAATGACAAATTCCCTTTTTATTATTCTACTTGGATCATGTTTTTAGACTTCAAGCTTTGAATGGTAGGACCATGTTTAGTTCTGGTGGAAAGAAACAGAGAAGGGTCAGTGCAGTTGTTTGTTGCTGTACAGTGCATTATAACTAAAATATTTTGTAAATGTCTGTGTCCTGTTAAGGTTTCCCTTTGGGAAAAAAATATTTTACAGATTGCATTCCAAAATAAATTTCAAATACCTCGTAAAAAACAAAACAATGTTTTAATTTTTTTTTCAGCTTGCCTTGTTTCCTGTGTTTAGTGTTTTAGTTAAACAGTGAGTTATATTCAGTTATAAAATAATAGTTATACTTTGACTGTTTCAAGTAAATGCTATTATTTTGTAACTGAATAAATTCACTGTTTAACAAAACATGGCTTACATGTTCGCTATACTTTGTCTGTTTCAAGTAAATGATAACATGAAAGCCAAGAAAATCTTGTATGTATGTATGTATATATTTACATCAATTTAGATTGTAATGTATTATTTTACACTTTAGAGAGAGGTTTTGGGGATCAGACCGTGTCCCTGTTACTGCCCCCCATGTCTCCTACCCCCTATTACTGCCCCTCCACCCCCCACCCCCTGTTACTGTTCCTCCGTCCCTCCATCCCCTGTTAATTCCCTCTCCATCCCCCTTCCCCATGTTACTGCCCTCCATACCCCCTACCCACTATCACAGCCCCTCCATCCCCCTACACTCTCACTGCCCCTCCATCCCTACACAGTCAAAGCCACTCCACTCCTATCCTGTCACAGCCCCTCAAGCCCCCACACCATGTCACAGCGCTTCCAGCCCCCTTACCCTCTCACAGCCACCCATACATATTGTCACAGCCCCTCCCTCCCCCCTCCACCCACTCACAGCCCTGCCACCCTGTCACAACCCACCTTACTGGCTGTGGGATGACCACCCTCCCACACACCCTGTCACCCCTCCACACACACACACCATGTCACAGCCCCCCCCCACACCTTGTCACCCCCACACACATACATTGTCACCCCATACACAATCACCATTCCCAAACACTTTCAGCCCCCACACACTGTCTCCACCTTCACCCAGCCACACTCACATTAAACCCTCCTAATCCTGTCACTCTCACCCCCTCCAACCATACCAAACTCACTTACCCTTGCTTTACCACAATTAGCCTATCACATTAACCCCCCTAAATCCTGTCAGACTTTTCTCTAGCACTGTCGCACACAGTCCCCAACCCTGTCACACTTATCCTCTATCAGTCTGTCCCACTCACCCCCTTCACTCTGCCACACTAACATAAGCCCCTCCAACCCAGTCCTCCAAACTGTGCCAGACTCTCCCTCCAACCCTGCCACACTCACCCTTCCACAGTAATCTAATCCTGCCACAATAACCTCCTTAATCTTGTCACACTCACCTCCCCTCATTCTGTTACACTGCCTCCTCCAAACATGGCACATTCACCCCAACCCTGTAATACACCCCCCAACTATGCCACATGCAGCCTGTCACATTAACTTCCTCCAATCCTGTCACACTTCCTTCCCCATGCCCTGTCACACTCCCTCTTCCAACCATGTCACAATCGCCCCCCCCTATCATTCTCACCTTCCCTCATTCTGTTACACTCACAGTCGGCAGTTCAGTTTTGCCCAGAAGTCGGTGAAAATTCTGTTTAGTTGCGACATGTGTGATTCTTATTAGCTAGGCTCTGATGCGCACATGGTGTCCACCATCTTGGGTAGGTTGCTGTGCCATCGGCCTAAGCAAACCGCAATGCAATTGGACCATATCTAAGCAAGGATGCCTCTTAGGTGCAGACCGGGATATCCTCCACAAGTCTGGGGGGGTGGGAGGGGGGATACCAGCCAGTGATTCAGGCAGCTCTCTCTGGGTGGTCCAGATCGGAGATCTGCAGCCTCTCCTCGCTTCAAGGCACACCAGGCTGCAGATTAATTGGTCGACTTTCCGGGAGGGTGTCTACACAAGGTAAGTAACTGTCGCTTATATAGAGCCATTGTGAAGACATTTATGTGTCTTCGTAAAATGCATTTCAGTTTGTTTTTTATTAAAAAACAAACAGATAAAAGTCCAGAGCTCATTCAGGACATGTTGACCTGGCACGGCACTCAGGCCCTGTGCCCCACGTACAACATTTTTGTGATGGTTTGCATTATGTTAAATAATGTGTATGTTAATACCATTGTAATTGCAACTGGTATTTTTCTTTAATTTTGGAAACAGAAGCCAAAGGAGGCGCTAAATCTAGCAGGACATAAAAGCAGAACCTATGATGTAAAATTTTGAGACCTTCCATCATACAATAACATACCTTGCTTTATGTGTATGTTTGAATGTTGTCTAAATGCCTGTACTGCACTCAGTATGCTGGGTGATTTGTGGGAGATAGGACTATTGCTCTAACAAATTAATAGACTTAATGGCCTTTTGATCTTTACAGGGTACATAAATTACAAGTTTTTACTATTATTTTGATGTAAGCATGATTTTATTATGACACAGAGACGAATATTAGTGATTAGCTCTTTCTTTTATTTCCTCAGCAATAAAGAGAGAGAACATATATTTGAACCTTAAATATAACAAATATGGCATACAAATGGTTAACATAGCCAATAATAACATCCCACAACACATCTCATCAACATAAAGGTTCATGTAACCCAAACAATAACACAACATAAAATACAACCTAGAAATAAAGAAAACAAAAACTAACATAATAAACAGAAAAACACAAAATCAGTAGCAAGGAAGAAAGACGGCCATACTGCCATGGCATTGCCACATACAAGATGAGGATAAATACACAAAAATAAGTCCTGCGCTCAAACTCCCACTGCTCCTGTGCAGTAGCAACAACCATAGCACACATCGGCCCCTATACATACATACAAACAACCAAAAAAAACCTGCACGCTAGCCCAAATCCCTTTGCGCATTTAAATAAATGGAGGCTATTATAGTAATTCCAATGGCCATTAAATTTAAGCCCACCTGCCACTTCAAGGCAAACCTCTTAGGTGGGTCCTACACTAACAATTCACCTTGCTTCCTTGAGCTTCAGACAAGTAAATCTCTAATGAAACAGAGTAATATTTTTCTAGACCCCCTACATGCTTATTAGCCCTTAATAAGGAACACATGGGGTGGGCGGCAGCATTGTAACATAGCTGTGTGACACAAAAGTTTAGAAAAAATAAAAGGAAAATGTTGATGAAAAAACAGACTGGAGTGTAATGGGTATGAATAAGGTCAAATTTCCTGAGTCACTAGAAGTTCATCGCGTTTGAAGAAAGACATTGCGAGTGTAGCATACCTGATTGAATAGGGGATGCTGGTAACTTTATTTAACACTCCAGCCTAGTCAAAAGAACCATGTGACTGTGGTCAGTGACAACCTGCATTAGTCTGCCCCCCAACTTTTGCATGGGAAGAAGGATAAATAAAGACTTACTAAAGGTTTACCTACTTTGAGAAGTTCCCCTGGTCCCATGAGCCTGCCAAGGGCTGCCTCTCTGGGTTAAGAAGGTGGATGTGGACGGTTTGGTCCAAGAGTGACCAGAGCCTCTAGGTCCACTGATGGAACCTCTAGAGTGGCCAGAAACACTGCCCCTTGTCCTGGCTGCTCCACCCACTTATCAAGGGCCGTTAATGTGCTGACGAATGTGCCCAATTTTGTCTTAGGTTGGGCCACCTTGTAGTGAGTGGAAGAAATATTAGAGTCTGGAGTTGAGAGTGTCAGACACATCAGAAGCCTCCTTCGTAACCGATGTGGCAGGTGAGCTTACTCTTCAATGGCCATTGGAGTGCAATTAAAATCATCCAATTATTTGAATGTGCAAGTTACTTTTTACATAGATTTTTATTGTATGTATTGGGGCTGATGAGTATTATAGTCATTGTTGCTGCCCAAGCAACTCAGCAATCAATCCACACAGTTGTGTGTTCAAAACAAGAATATCGAGAATGCAGAAAAGGCATCAAACTGGTAGGAAAAACAAAAAGGAGAGATGGACACAACCAAAACCCCTATGCAAGTCTTCGATAAAATGGGTATATTTAGCAGAGGGAGCAGTTGGAAAAAAAAGAAGAAGTGGAGTTTAGGGTTACATGCACCTTTATATTGATAAGATGTATTGTGGGATGTTCTGATTGGCTGTTATGAAGCTATGTTAACTATTTCTATGCCACATTTATTTTATTATTATTTAAAGTTCAAATACCGTATATTTTTTCTTGTTATTTGCTGCTGAGGTAACAAAATAAAGAGTTAAGCATAATATGAGCCCCTGTGTCTTTATAAAAAATATTGTTTAGTCTAACTGAAAGATATACAGGATTAATCACTAAATTGAGAATTTTGGGGAATTCAAAATGAATTTCAAATGTAAGGCCAGAGTAACCTGAATTAACACAGAATTGACTTGGAGAATGTCTCTGAATATTTTTTATTTTTTTTTAAAAACCTAAATTGTGAAATTCACTTTACTTTCCCAGCGATTCTCAATTTAGTGAATAATCTTGAATGTATTTCATCCATCTGGCACTTACCTTTACATGTTAAGTGACTGATATTCACCAGTGAATGGATTGCAATATTCCTGATGGGCAGAGACCTGGGCTTTGATGGCACCATGAGTAATGATTACTGCAATAGGAAAGTCTTCCAAGAAGAACTACATTAGTAAACAAAACGAAGTCTTGCTCAATTAACCCTCCAGGAGCTTTAATAGTAAGAATTTACAATGTTATTTTTACATAACCGATCAGAACCCAATGGTAATGACATTATGAAGATGTAAATTGAGAATGCACGGAGGTCTCACTAGAACAAGCTATTGCATATTTCTTGCTGCAATCATTATCAGGGAGAAACAAAATATTACAGAGCCCTTTACATTTATTAGGAAAATAAGTACAACTGAAAGAAGACCAACAGAGTATAGCCATGGATAGAGGGAAATATTTGCTGTATCCTAGAACACCCTAAGTGAGTGCAGGAGAAATATACCTTTCATCAGACAGGCAGGACTACTACTACAAGCATTTATGGCATTAATTTGTGTTAAACATAAAAACAAACATTCAATCACTGACTGTTTGCAGCTATAAATTTGTGTATACTAGCTTTAAAACAGTTGGTTTACCTAATAAAGGGGAATAAATAGATAAAATGGAAAATATGACCATGCTCACAGCTGAAAATAGCCTGAAAAAAAACAAGAATTTTCTTCAAGATAAGGACACACAGAACAGATGCAATGCTTTGATGTTGCTTTCCCTTTTTTGTTTATCCCACTACTGTATGCAGTATTCTAATAAGAAAAGAGGCGTCTTGGGACATAAAAAACAGACAAAGTAGTCCTCTTTGCATGTTTTAAGGGGGGTAAGGGTGGAAATTATGAATTATAGTAGAATTCTTACATCATTGACACATAGTTCTAGGGTTTAATAGCCAGAAATATACACAAATGTGGCACCCTGTGAAAGGGAATCGATATCACATGCCCAGTGCTGCCCAATAACCAACCAGTGTGTATGGATATCTTAGAAATCAAGGAAGATATCTACATCAAAAAAGTGATTACATTTGTCACTTCCACACAACCTGCTGGATAAGGCAGCTTATTACTGCCCGGAATATAGAAACAAAGTTAGAGACTTTCCTGCAGAACACAACCTCCCCACCAGACTTACAAGAACCAGTCCATAAAAACAACAACATTAGGAAGTAAACTATGCCTTTCCTATGTGACCAGAGGACAGAAAGATTCTAGAGAGTGTGTGAGAATAATTGCTTTTTTTAGGATGAGGAGAGATGGAGAAGATGGAGCCAGGTTTTAAGAGTTTGTATCTTGTTAGTAGGCTACCAGCCCAGTGTCAGAGGAAAAGCAGCTATTCATTTAAATGTGTTGCTCCTCAGCACAAGGAAAAGGAACTACACTGGAGACCAGTAAAACAGAATTTCATTCAAGCTCCTGACAGTGGTCCAAATAGTGCAAGCTGGTGGGCTTCTGCAAATGCTACATTCAGCAGAAACATAGAATGTGACGGCCGATAAGAACCATTCGGCCCATCTGGTCTGCCTAATTTTTAAAAATACTTTCATTAGTCCCTGGCCTTATCTTATAGTTAGGATAGCCTTATGTCTATCCCACGCATGCTTAAACTCCTTTACTGTGTTGGCCTCTACCACTTCAGCTGGAAGGCTATTCCATGCATCCACTACCCTCTCAGTAAAGTAATACGTCCTGATATTATTTTTAAACCTTTGACCCTCTAATTTAAGACTATGTCCTCTTGTTGTGGTAGTTTTTCTTCTTTTAAATATGGACTCCTCCTTTACTGTGTTGATTCCCTTTATGTGTTTAAATGTTTCTATCATATCCCCTCTGTCTCATCTTTCCTCCAAGCTATACATGTTAAGTTCCTTTAACCTTTCCTGGTAAGTTTTATCCTGCAATCCATGAACCAGTTTAGTAGCCCTTCTTTGAACGCTCTCTAAAGTATCAATATCCTTCTGAAGATACAGTCTCCAGTACTGCGTACAATGCTCCAAGTGAGGTCTCACCAGTGTTCTGTACAATGGCATGAGCACTTCCCTCTTTCTACTGCTAATACCTCTCCCTATACAACCAAGCATTCTGCTAGCATTTCCTGCTGCTATATTACATTGTCTGCCTACCTTTAGAAATAATGACCCCTAAAGTATTTTCCTCAGATGTTGAGGTTAGGACTATCAAATATTCTGTACTCTGACTTTGGGTTTTTATGTCCAAGATGCATTATCTTGCACTTATCCACATTAAATGTCAGTTGCCACAACTCTAACCAGGTTGGTTCTGCCATAATAAAACCAAATGCCTTTAAAAGAAAAACTGGTAGGGAGCACGGTGCTAGAATACACTATCCATACGGTTATTAATGTGGACCAGCAATCAAAAACGAGTGGCAGATATGGCCCAATTGCTGCAATATTTTAAAAACATTGCTAAACTATTGCTATTGTTAACAAACTTGCCAGCAAATATGAAGTTTAAATGTCTTACATAAAGATTTAATCCAGGTCTTTATCGATCCATAGAAGTACTTTAAAGGGACATTGTAGACACCCAGACCACTTCAGCTTGTTGAAGTGGTCTGGGTGCAGTGTCCCTTTTACACCTAATGTTTACATTGCAGCTCTAAGTATGCCCTGAGTGGCTGTCTATCAGACAGCCACTAGAGGGCTTCCGGAATCATAACAGACTTTTGGTCTGTTATCTGACGCTGGACACCCTCACGCTCTGCATTTTTCCCCAAAGGAAAGCATTGATTCAATGCTTTCCTATGGGGAGGTCTAATGCGTGCAGCATTTGCTGGGCATGCGCATTAGCACTGCTTGTCACAGGACAGAGCTTCGACCCAGATCCGAGGAACATCCGCACTGGGATGAGTTAAGTAAATAAAGGGATTTTAACCCTTTATTTACCGGGTAGGCAGGAGGCAGAGGGATTGGTAGTGCCAGAAATACAGCTTTGTATTCCTGGCACTACAGTATACCTTTAACCCCTTAAGGACACATGACATGTGTGTCATGTCATGATTCCCTTTTATTCTAGAAGTTTGGTCCTTAAGGGGTTAAGCTTGGGGGATGTAGTGTATGCTGCCCATAGCAACTTCTGTACAGTTACCGTATAACTTTATTTTGGTGATATTCACCATTAAAGAAATAGATTTATTACCAGATACACATAAAATGTTTTTAATTCATTGCAATGTTTTTCTCATATAAAATAGAATACAATATGATAAAAAAAAAGAAAGAATAATGTTTATTTTGTAAAAGGGTGCATTTCCACAATGAATTCACATTCTACATGTATTTTTCATGTTTTTTTAAAAGAGTTACTGATCTAAATAAAAAAATGAGAATAGTCTACTTGGAATGAATCAGCGAGGGGTAAACCCACCCCTGTGCAGTCCGCCACGTCCTCGGAAATTTCCTCTATCTCCCCTAAAGCTTCCTCTGTTTCTCTCCCTGCCTCTTTCTCCACGGCCTGCTGATGGTCCACCTCGACCACCTCCCCTGGGTGCTCCGAAGCCACGATCTGATTTAGGAGGGGGTGTTTTGGGACGGAGCCTTTCAATCTCCTCAGTGCAGCCAGTAAGAGGGGTGTTCGGTGCATTAAAATAGGATGCATAAGTCTCCGAAATAAAGTTGCTATTTGTAAGTGTAGGTCCCACAGTCAACCAACCTGGATAAAAGAAAAACACAATAAAAATGTAACTGTTTTAAAAAGTGTATGCCTCACCCAATCAATGCTTTGATACATATTATCAAAGTTGCCTAATGAAAGGTACTTTGAGACAAAAAGAAAAAGTAGCCATCCATTGGTAGTGTGTGCAAAAGCTAACTGTGTGCTGGACCTATTTGATATAGCTTGCTGAGGTTCTCATAACAAAACGTCAAAAGTAGATTGAATGAACACTAAAGGGACCCAGACCACTTTATCTCAGTCTGGGTGAAGTGCCCCTGTCGTTTTAATCCTACAATGCAAAACATTTTTGTTGCAAGGTTAACACACATCTTCAGTGTATTTAATCCTAAGGGGGTTCTGCTGCAACTACTTAATTAGACTCAGTTATTCAATCAATGCTGGTCATTGAGAGCATATAATTAGCGCAGTGTTGTGATTTGCCTCACATGCAGACTAGCCTTCCAATGCTTTCCTCTGTAAAAATACAAATCCTGTGTTCGGTTTAGCCATTTCTTTTTCCTATCCATGCTTTTACACACACAAAAAACAAAACAATGTTAGTAAGGGACATCTGGCTGCATTAAAGTGACACTAGTCAACTAGACCATTTCAGCTTATTAAAGTGGTCTGGGTGCAGTGTCCCAGTCCCACTTAGTCCTGCAATGTAAATCATTAAGTATTAGAGAAACTGCAATAATTACATTTCAGGACTAAGACTGCCTCAAGTGGTTATCAGACAGCCACTAGAGGCACTTCCTGGCGGCTAATCGACTTTCGGTCGCCTTACGCTGGCATTAAGCGACAGTAAAAATCGCTGGAATCGGGTATTAAAGTATTAAAATGTTTTTGTTTTTTTAACCTTTTATGAGTTGGGGAGGGGGAGTGACCAGAGGAATCTATAGTGTAAAGAATACAAATTTGTAGAATCCATTTAAACTTCAAAAGTATTAGTTAATGCACTTCACAATATCTGCAATACCATTAAATAATTATCAATGTATTACAAAACCAACAGAAATTTAGACATTACCAGGTCGAATAGTGCTATCCCGTCCAAAGAGGTGCAAACGTCTCCTTCCAAGACAGAAATGTTCAATGATGTGAAAGATCTCAACAGGCTTCTCAATATTGCCTATCTCTGGCTCTTCTGTGATGATGAGGTCAATGTCAACATTTGCATGGATGAAATCTCCATCTGTGCTGCGATGCACTGTTCCTCTTATGCCCATAAGGCAGTGCTCCTAAATGAACATAAACAGTATTAACAGCCAACAACAGTATATAACAGTCAACAGACATCAGTATATCTACGCTGACATACTGTGGAATATGTTGGTGGCATATAAACTATTGTAATAAAGTTTCAACTGGTTTTCAATATTTGCAATTCAAGTTTTCAGTATAGCAATGTACTTTTAACCCCTTAAGGACCGGCCTGTTTTTGCGATGTTTGGACGTTAAGGACCAGAGCAGTTTTAACACTTTTGTGGTGTTTGTGTTTAGCTGTAATTTTCCGCTCTCTCATTTACGGTTCCCATACAAGTTATATATTGTTTTTTTCACGACGAGAAGGGCTTTCTTTACATACCATTATTTGTATTATGTCATATATTGTATTAAAAAAAAAAAAAAAATGGTGAAAATTTTAAAAAAAAAACATGTTTTTGGACTTTTACTTGAAAAATCTTTTACTTATCTACAAAAGCTAATGAAAAAAAACTGCTAAATTGATTCAAAATTTTGGCCCGAGTTTAAAAACACCCAGTGTTTACATGTTACGTGTTTAGAAAGATAATAAAGAAACCTTTGTAAGTAACAGACTGTACTACAACATATGTTTGATTCAAACTTTCCTCCATGTCTACATTTGCCATCCTAATTGGTGGTTGGTAAGGTGAGGTCTATTAGCTAACCACCAAATGTAGGAATGCACCGAAATGAAAACTCTGGTCCGAAACCGAAAATTCACGAATTTTCCCTCCTCCCCTGTCCCAGTGTTCTTTTCTCCCCCCTCCCCTGTATCATACAGTTATTTCCCCACCGTGTTCTCACCCTCGTCCCAAGTGCAGTATTCTTGACTTTTCATGTCACCTATTGCGGTCATGTGATCGAGTGATCACATGGCCGTGGGGTCCTGATCTGCCGAGGGGGGACTGCCCGGGCAGACAGGCAGTCCCCCTGGACCGGGAGGAGCACTGATCGCCGCTGTGGGGCCGACGGCGATCAGGTAAGTTGCCCAAAACCGTTATGACGGTTCAGGACCGTCAGCGGTCCAAACGCACGTTTTACCGCTGACGGTCCTGAACCGTCAGCGGTCCTTAAGGGGTTAAAATCAGGACGGCATTGGTGAAAGGTACTTGGAGACAAAAAAAAAAAACAACAAAACTATCCATCAGTAGTGTGTGCAAAAGCTACTACTGTATTCTTATGTGTGCAGGACCTATTTGATATAGCTGTACTGCTGAGGTTCTTAAGACACATGGGCATTGAAAGGATAGGATTATTTTACCATGTTGTTAGTAGTAACTAGTATTGCTCTCAAAGCAATGGGTTTATTCACTAAATCTGAAATTGTGGCGATCTGAGAATTTCAAATGTCTGGACAAAATAAAGGATTTGGATAATTTAAAAATGCAGCTACCTTGACAAAACATTTGCACTCCCCCTTGTCACTACAATTACAGTTGTTGATATAATAAACCCAATTTACTTGGTAATGAAACATTAGCTATAACTAGAAAAGCTACAATTTCTGTGGAAATTGTGTGAAGTGTTCTTGCCTCCACCAGTAGTCTACAACTGGAGTGGGCGGAGTAACTGTTATTATTTATTTATATAGCACATTTAATTGCAACGTTGTTGCCCAAAGTGCTTCACAGTTACATTAAAACATAGTGTTATAAAAACATTAGCAGGTGCAAAAGGCCCTGTCTATGACATCACTTGCTGCTGCAGCCTGGCACAGGTCAGATTATTTTTGAGGTTGCCATCTTCAAACAGTCGTATTTTAAAAACTATAAATCCTACAGCGAAGAGCTTTATATTGTGAGAATCACAAGACCCAGACCTACATTTTGATGTATAGTATGTCTCTGAGATATTAACAATGAAGGCAGAGTCGCAGTTTAGAAATTGCCCATCAAATGTGAGCTTTGCAGAGTGGAGTTTCAATGAATGTCAATGGACGGAGTGAGTTGCAAACAAATGGTCATATTGTGAAAACTCAGGATTATGGCTAAGCTGTGAACATTTTTAGTGGCAGCAGGGATAGCTGAATGTTTTGATATAAGATTTGTGTAGGTGGGCCTGAAAATGAGGGAGTGGTGGCAGTTTAGAAATAATTTCCTGATTTTTCAGCTTTTGCCAGCTCCCACTCTAGCTTTGCCATTCATTCCTATGGGACAAATTTCGCCACAAGAACGACGATATTCCGTGAACCATTCGGCGAAACGTTCCACAAAGTAATAGCAATCCGATCAGGAACAATCTGCACGTTTTGGTAAATTTTTGTCTATGTAGTGTAAAAACTGTGGGAGGAGTTAGGGTGGCAAATTTGGCTATAATAAGAATAAGAATAATAACGAGAAAGCTCCAATTTCTGGGGAAATTGTGTGAAGTGTTCTTGCCTCCACCAGTAGTTTACAACTGGAGTGGGCGGAGTAACTTATTATTTATTCATATAGCACATTTAATTGCAACGTTGTTGCCCAAAGTGCTTCATAGTTACATTAAAACATACATTTATAAAAACATTAGCAGGTGTACAAAAGGCCCCGTCTATGACATCACTTGCTGCTGCAGCCTGGCACAGGTCAGAGTATTTTTGTGGTTGCCATCTTCAAACGGTTGTATTTTAAAAACTATAAATCCTACAGTGAAGAGCTTTATATTGTGAGAATCACAAGACCCAGACCTACATTTTGATGTATAGTATGTCTCTGAGATATTAACAATGAAGGCACAGTCGCAGTTTAGAAATTGCCCTTCAAATGTGAGCTTTGCAGAGTGGAGTTTCAATGAATGTCAATGGACGGCGTGAGTTGCAAACAAATGGTCATATTGTGAAAACTATCAGGACTATGGCTTAGCCGTAGACATTTTTAGTGGCAGCAGGGGTAGCTGAACATTTCGATATAAGATTTGTGTAGGTGGGCTTGAAAATGAGGGAGTGGTGGCAGTTTAGAAATCATTTCCTGATTTTTCAGCTTTTGCCAGCTCCCACTCTAGCTTTGCCATTCATTCCTATGGGACAAATTTCGCCACAAGAACGACGATATTCCGTGAACCATTCGGCGAAACGTTCCACAAAGTAATAGCAATCCGATCGGGAACAATCTGCACATTTTGGTATATTTTTGTCTATGTAGTGTAAAAACTGTGGGAGGAGTTAGGGTGGCAAATTTGGCTATAATAATATATATGTGAGATAACATTAAGTGGTCTTGCTATGCAAGAACACTTAATAATATATATGTGAGATAACAGTAAGTGGTCTTGCTAGGCAAGAACACTTAATAATAATAATATATATGTGAGATAACAGTAAGTGGTCTTGCTATGCAAGAACACTTAATAATAATAATAATATATATGTGAGATAACAGTAAGTGGTCTTGCTATGCAAGAACACTTAATAATAATAATAATAATATATATGTGAGATAACATTAAGTGGTCTTGCTATGCAAGAACACTTAACTAGAAAAGCTACAATTTCTGGGGAAATTGTGTGAAGTGTTCTTGCCTCCACCAGTAGTCTACAACTGGAGTGGGCGGAGTAACTTATTTATATAGCACATTTAATTGCAATGTTGTTGCCCAAAGTGCTTCACAGTTACATGAAAACATACAGTTATACAAACCATTAGCAGGTGCAAAAGGCCCTGTCTATGACATCACTTGCTGCTGCAGCCTGGCACAGGTCAGAGTATTTTTGCGGTTGCCATCTTCAAACGGTCGTATTTTAAAAACTATAAATCCTACAGTGAAGTGCTTTATATTGTGAGAATCAAAAGACCCAGACCTACATTTTGATGTATAGTATGTCTCTGAAGTATTAAAAATGAAGGTAGTCGCAGTTTAGAAATTGCCCTTCAAATGTGAGCTTTGCAGAGTGGAGTTTCAATGAATGTCAATGGACAGCGTGAGTTGCAATCAAATGGTCATATTGTGAAAACTATAAGGACTAGGCTTAGCTGTGGACATTTTTAGTGGCAGCATGTATAGCTGTATGTTTTGATATAAGATTTGTGTAGGTGGGCCTGAAAATGAGGGAGTGGTGGCAGTTTAGAAATCATGTCCTGATTTTTCAGCTTTTGCCAGCTCCCACTCTAGCTTTGCCATTCATTCCTATGGGACGAATTTCGCCACAAGAACGACGATATTCCGAGAACCATTCGGCGAAACGTTCCACAAAGTAATAGCAATCCGATCGGGAACAATCTGCACGTTTTGGTATATTTTTGTCTTTGTAGTGTAAAAACTGTGGGAGGAGTTAGGGTGGCAAATTTGGCTATAATAATAATAATAATATATATGTGAGATAACAGTAAGTGGTCTTGCTATGCAAGAACACTTAATAACTAGAAAAGCTACAATTTCTGGGGAAATTGTGTGAAGTGTTCTTGCCTCCACCAGTAGTCTACAACTGGAGTGGGCGGAGTAACTGTTATTATTTATTTTTATAGCACATTTAATTGCAATGTTGTTGCCCAAAGTGCTTCACAGTTACATTAAAACATACAGTTATACAAACCATTAGCAGGTGTAAAAGGCTTTGTCTATGACATCACTTGCTGCTGCAGCCTTGCACAGGTCAGAGTATTTTTGAGGTTGCCATCTTCAAACGGTCGTATTTTAAAAACTATACATCCTACAGCGAAGAGCTTTATATTGTGAGAACCACAAGACCCAGACCTACATTTTGATGTATAGTATGTCTCTGAAGTATTAAAAATGAAGGTAGTCGCAGTTTAGAAATTGCCCTTCAAATGTGAGCTTTGCAGAGTGGAGTTTCAATGAATGTCAATGGACAGCGTGAGTTGCAATCAAATGGTCATATTGTGAAAACTCAGGATTATGGCTTAGCTGTGGACATTTTTAGTGGCAGCAGGGATAGCTGAACGTTTTGATATAAGATTTGTGTAGGTGGGCCTGAAAATGAGGGAGTGGTGGCAGTTTAGAAATCATGTCCTGATTTTTCAGCTTTTGCCAGCTCCCACTCTAGCTTTGCCATTCATTCCTATGGGACAAATTTCGCCACAAGAACAACGATATTCCGTGAACCATTCGGCGAAACGTTCCACAAAGTAATAGCAATCCGATCGGGAACAATCTGGTCTATGTAGTGTAAAAACTGTGGGAGGAGTTAGGGTGGCAAATTTGGCTATAATAATAATAATAATATATATCTGAGATAACAGTAAGTGGTCTTGCTATGCAAGAACACTTAATAATAATAACTAGAAAAGCTACAATTTCTGGGGAAATTGTGTGAAGTGTTCTTGCCTCCACCAGTAGTCTACAACTGGAGTGGGCGGAGTAACTGTTATTATTTATTTATATAGCACATTTAATTGCAACGTTGTTGCCCAAAGTGCTTCACAGTTACATTAAAACATACAGTTATAAAAACATTAGCAGATGTACAAAAGGCCCTGTCTATGACATCACTTGCTGCTCCAGCCTGGCATAGGTCAGAGTATTTTGGCGGCTGCCATCTTCAAACGGTCGTATTTTAAAAACTATAAATCCTACAGTGAAGAGCTTTATATTGTGAGAATCACAAGACCCAGACCTACATTTTGATGCATAGTATGTCTCTGAAGTATTAAAAATGAAGGTAGTCGCAGTTTAGAAATTGCCCTTCAAATGTGAGCTTTGCAGAGTGGAGTTTCAATGAATGTCAATGGACAGCGTGAGTTGCAAACAAATGGTCATATTGTGAAAACTATCAGGACTATGGCTTAGCCGTGGGCATTTTTAGTGGCAGCAGGGATAGATGAACATTTTGATATGAGATTTGTGTAGGTGGGCTTGAAAATGAGGGAGTGGTGGCAGTTTAGAAATCATGTCCTGATTTTTCAGCTTTTGCCAGCTCCCACTCTAGTTTTGAACATTTTGCCATTCATTCCTATGGGACCAATTTCGCCACAAGAACGACGATATTTCATGAACCATTCATCGAAATGTTCCACAAAGTAATAGCAATCCAATCGGGAACAATCTGCACGTTTCGGTATTTTATGGTCTGTCGTGTAAAAACTGTGGGAGGAGTTAGGGTGGCAAATTTGGCTATAATAAGAATAATAATAATATATATGTGAGATAACATTAAGTGGTCTTGCTATGCAAGAACACTTAATAATATATATGTGAGATAACATTAAGTGGTCTTGCTATGCAAGAACACTTAATAATAATATATATGTGAGATAACATTAAGTGGTCTTGCTATGCAAGAACACTTAATAATATATATGTGAGATAACAGTAAGTGGTCTTGCTATGCAAGAACACTTAATTAAGTGTTCTTGCATGGCAAGACCACTTACTATTATCTCACATATATATTATTCTTATTATAGCCAAATTTACCACCCTAACTTCTTCCACAGTTTTTACACTACATGGACAGTAATATACCGAAACGTGCGGATTGTTCCCGATCGGTGTGCTATTACTTTGTGGAACGTTTCGCCGAATGGTTCATGAAATATCGTAGTTTTTGTGGCGAAATTGGTCGCATAGGAATGAATGACAAAATGTTCAAAACTAGAGTGGGAGCTGACAAATCAGGACATGATTTCTAAACTGCTACCGCTCCCTCATTTTCAAGCCCACCTACACAAATCGTATATCAAAACGTTCAGCTATCCCTGCTGCCACTAAAAATGTCCACGGCTAAGCCATAAAGTTTTCACAATATGACCATTTGTTTGCAACTCACGCCGTCCATCGACATTCATTGAAACTCCACTCTAGCCACCTCAAATTTGAAGGGCAATTTCTAAACTGCGACTATGCCTTCATTTTTAATATTTCAGAGACATACTATGCATCACAATGTAGGTCTGTTTGAAGATGGCAACCGCCAGTGAAGTGAGCAATTTGGAGCAGTTTGTTTTTAACCACTCTTCTCTGCCCATGCTGTAGAGTGAGTTGCCATAGGAACCCAGGTGTGTGAGCAGCCAGCAGAGTGTTCCCGGAACACAGAGGCTGCTACATGAAACACATTCTCTAAACTGCGGTCATTCCTACAGTTTTGATAACACAAAAGTGAGCACTATCACATTTAATAAATATATTTCGAGCCACTCCAAATAGTTACTTTACTCACTCCAAACACTCCATACAGTTACTCTGCCCAGTCCAACCTTTCCAGTTACTCCAGCCACTTCAACCACACAACCGTTACTCCACCCACTCCAGTTGTAGACTACTGGTGGAAAAAAGAACACTTCACACAATTTCCCCAGAAATTGTAGCTTTTCTAGTTATATGAATACTTCCACATTGCAAGCAGAATAAGGAGACAATTTGTTTTTTCATTCCATAGACAAGAGTGTGTATTCATACTACATTGTTTTTCAATATGACTGAGAATTGTGTGCACAGTTTCAATATGGGTTTCACCTTGAGAAGCATTCATGTAATTTTTTGTAAATGAAGAAAAAAAAATTATGAAAGTAAAGAGAAATATACATTCGTCCATATGCTACAGTTGTTTGTGAATCTTGATCATTTTAAAAATATAACCTTGATTAAAAAAATAATAAATTGCATCACACTTTTCCCTGAGTTTATCTGTACAGACAGCATCAAATATCCCTAGCCACTGGTCAAGTTAAAGTGTTGATGTGAATACCTTTGTCCTCTGAAAGATTGCTTTTGGGTCCAGAGTCTTGGTTTTGCCAGGATTGTCTTTATTGGTCTTAATCCAACATATGTCTTCTGATCGTCTAAAACCCCATTTACGCAAACACTGGAAAATATTAGGAGGGACGAGGAAAAATAAATAAAAAAACGACACTGCTTAAGTTTATGATGTGAGTAATGTCTCCTAAATTATGAAGCTGGATTGCAAACTTGTGGAAATTCCCAGCACCCTTTTCACTATAACACTTTATCATTAAATTATACTGGTGTTATGATACACATCTACATTTATGGATGCTTAGCCCATCCTGGGACCCTGAAGCATGGCTTGACTAGCATTAATCATAGTAACTTTCTGATGGAATACAGCTATATACAAATCATAGAAAAAAGAAAGAACACCCTCTTTAAATTATATGGTTTTACATCATCATCTGTTCCTCAACAGGTCTTAAAATAAGGTAAATACAGTCTCAGATGAACAACAACACATGACATAATACACCATGTCATGATTTATTAAACATAAATGAAGCCAAAATGGAGAAGTCATGTGTGAAAGGATTTCCCAAGTAAGTGGGTTAGGTTTATGCAATGCACACTTTGCATGAGGATGTCCAGTGTGTTGAAGTCCCCCAGATAAAAGCATAGAATTCAATGCTTCCTGATGGGTAAGGACTCATGTGCTCGCCGCACATGTGCATTAGGTTCCCCCGCATTGCAGACGTCTGAAGAGTGTTGGGGGAGGGGGAACACCCACAATCATTTTAGTGCACAGGGA
Source organism: Pelobates fuscus (assembly GCF_036172605.1). Classification (NCBI taxonomy): domain Eukaryota; kingdom Metazoa; phylum Chordata; class Amphibia; order Anura; family Pelobatidae; genus Pelobates; species Pelobates fuscus. The sequence continues at coordinate 131,864,145 of NC_086322.1, forward strand.
TACCATAGCATTAGGAATTAAGTAGCTGCAAATTGAAATAATACATTCTAAAAATCAAGCTTGAAATTTAATTCCATAAGAATGGATTATGGAACATCTGCCTGTATGATTACTCAAGCTAAACCTGGATAGTATACTTCCAATTTTATTGTTGTGCCAAGTAGGTGTAAGAATAGAGCCCCGTGTAACCCACTTGCAAACATAGACTGGGCTTGCGACACGTGAAGCTGCAAATGACCAGCAGCTGGGGCCCTATACAAGGGATTAGTTCAATAATGCTTACCATTCTGCCAAAATCCAGACCTTCTCCAGAACCACACCAAAGAAACACAAAAGCCCTAGAGCCAGCAATGCCTTCTATATCTAATTTCATTATCTAAAGTAAAAAGAAATGTCAATTTTTATTATCTCCATACTTCACAGCCTTGTATATAGGTCGAGTAAGGGATGCTAATGTGATTTTGTTATATATTACATTGAAGATGTATACAATACAACCACAACAACACTTAAAAAAAAGAAACTTAGAGAATGTATGAATGTAATACAACAGATGTGAGGCAACATGGACAAAAGGAATATTTATTATGAATTTATAATAAATATAAACATATCAAGAAAGCCACAGATAACGCAAGAGAAACAATATGACAATGTTAACTTTCTAAATAGGTGTATTGAAGAGTGAAGTGGTTCTTGGTTAAAATTATAAAGGGTAAAATTAAAATACATGTTTAGGTAATGGAATGTTTAATTAAATTTCTAAAAGACATGTTACGGATGGCAAAAATTACACAAGGGAAGACAAATAAAATGTATTGCGACAAAATCCATCAGTTTGTGGAATCGATTTCTTTAGGTCACAGATAAATCAAATGGGGTGCAGGCAATAGCTTTTCACGAACAGGTATGAAGTCAGGTTAACCTTTGAACAGGGATCAAATACCATGGGAGCACACACAATCTGTCCACAAATTGTGTCTGTCCTTCACATGACTCACAATCTAAAACCACTCATAAACCCAAACACCTCTGATTGCAGCTATTCCTTTTACAAAAGAAACCTTTAATATCAAAAAAACAGTTTTGATGATTGCAAAAAATTAAAAAAGAAATCTAATTTAACCCCCTCATGACTGAGCCTTTTCCCAATTGTTATTTTGTGACATAGGCCTTTTTACTATGTGTTTGTTAATGTGTTGATAATTTAATACTTTTCTATTAAGTGTACCTATACATAATACATATACATTTTTGAAGGACAGATAGGGTTTTTTTTTCTGATACCCTAATACTTAACTCAATACTAGTTATGAGCGTGTCATGGTGTGTGTGTGCGCCTATCATGGTATATAGGTGTGTGTCTGTCATGGTGTTTGTACGGATCTGTCTGTCATGGTATGTGTGTGTGCGCGCGCCTATCATGGTATATAGGGGTGTGTCGCGGTCTGTGTGTGTGTCTGTCGCGGTCTGTGTGTGTGTCTGTCGCGGTATGTGTGTGTGTCTGTCGCGGTGTGTGTGTGTGTGTCTGTCGCGGTGTGTGTGTGTGTGTCTGTCGCGGTGTGTGTGTGTGTGTCTGTCGCGGTGTGTGTGTGTGTCTGTCGCGGTGTGTGTGTGTGTGTGTCTGTCGCGGTGTGTGTGTGTGTGTGTGTCTGTCGCGGTGTGTGTGTGTGTGTCTGTCGCGGTGTGTGTGTGTGTCTGTGTCTGTCGCGGTGTGTGTGTGTGTGTGTCTGTGTCTGTCGCGGTGTGTGTGTGTGTGTCTGTCGCGGTGTGTGTGTGTGTGTCTGTCGCGGGGTGTGTGTGTGTGTGTCTGTCGCGGTGTGTGTGTGTGTCTGTCGCGGTGTGTGTGTGTGTCTGTCGCGGTGTGTGTGTGTGTCTGTCGCGGTGTGTGTGTGTCTGTCGCGGTATGTTTGTCATGATGTGTGTGTGTGTCTGTCGTGGTATGTTTGTCATGATGTGTGTGTTTAGGTTACCAGACCCCTTCCATTTGCAAGGGAATGGTCTTTTTACTCCCCTTTTTTTCCCCCACGACTGGCCCTGCCTTTATGGCTGAGATCATCAATGTTTTTGCATAGAATTGGCTGCAAAACGCTGCACCAATCCGTATCGCCTCATAGAGATGCATGAATTTAATGCATCTCTATGATGATCATTTAGCTGAATGTAGGTGCTGCACACACGGGAAGCTCCTCTAGTGACCATCTGAGTGACTGTAACTAGAAGTGTCACTTGGAAGCAATGTAAATACTGAAAAGTCAGTGTTTACATTGAAAAGCCTGAAGGGACAGTTATAGACACCAGAACCACTACATTAAGCTGTAGTGGTCCTGGTGACTATCGTGCCCTTTTAGAATGGCATTTTTATTGCTAAATATAAAGCTATGTAAGTTTTTAAAAAAAAAATCTAATTATATTGCGCCACGCCTGCCTGAGCTTGATAGGCATAGCAGTCGCATTGATAGCGGTCACGGGTATGCACCACATATGGAGCCAGTCACAAAGTGGTTAAACTTTCAAGTATACTAGAAATGTATTGAAACATGAAACAATTAACAGGGGCAGATAAATGGTTAAAATAGATCTATAAACGTGTGCTTTTCTTTCTGTGTACCTTTCATGTGACCCTAACCATATATATATAAATATTAGATATTTCTGTGATGACAGCAATAGATATATATCTATATATCTATTGCTGTCAGCACAGAAATCTAAACTAACATCTATGCCAGTGTAGTGGGTGCATAAGAGTAAAAGCAGAATATGCTCATTATTAATACTCAAGATGGAGGCTGTATATCAATTCTAGAGCACAAGGTTGGATAAAGAGCCATAACTCAAAAGATATTGCTTTCTAATGACTTACATCTTCCCAGGTCCACCACTTTTCATTAGCTGCAATACCAGTCTCTCTGTAATATTCCTCTAATGGAGGCTCCAGAAGGATTACATCAAATTCACTCTTCAACTCTCTGAGGTCAAAGGTTTCCAAGTCTGCTTGTAAATACCTGGGTAAAAAAAAAAGAAAAGAAAAAAGGAAAAACCATTAATCTGAATGATTAAAATTGATGTTACACTCCAGACTAAGCTGATCTCAATTTTTAAATGATTTATACAAAATTGTTACATTAATTAATTTAGGAGTATAAATAATACTAAAAGAGTGACATAAAAAAAAAAAAAAAAACAAACAATATAAACAATTGTTTTATAAAGACACCAGCCAATTTTACAGAAGAAGCACACCTACATGGGTGGAGTATTGGACTGACAGATTAACTCATCCTTTAGTCTGATCAGCTCCCTGAGTTTAGGGTATTCTTCAAAACGGTCTGCTAGACCTAAAAAAAAAAGAAAATATTAAGTTATGTATGACAAGACAGCTGCTGCCATACAGACAATCATGTACTACATTATAACTAGAGTGAATTGCAACGTAAAAGAAAATGGATTTTAAATGACAAGACCCATAAATCGTAGGAAATTTAAATAGGTTATTTTTCATACCTAACTACTTGAGAACAGATTGTTGGACAGAACCTAGGCTAACCAAATTGCAGATATTCCTTAGTATCTCTGAAATGGACTTGAACATAACATCTTGGCATCTACCATTAGCCTGCTGAACCATAAATTGTTTATAGGAATAGGAGTTAGTGCTGCCTCCTCCTCAAATGCAAATTTTTTATTGAAAAGTCTGACCCAGAAAACCAGGCAAACTAAAGGACGGTTGTTCGTGTAAGAATCAAATCAACCTACCAACGTCTCTGATGAAATTCTGCGGTCTGTGTCCTGTATCAACAAAATGCTGGCAGTAATCATTATGAGGATTCAGGCTTTGGGTTCCCTAGAACAATTCAAACAGATTACAGTCTTTTCTGAATTCCAAATTCAAGATTATTCATGCAGGCAATCAGGTGCTAGGTAATCCACAATCTGACATGACATGGTGTGAAATATCACACTATTTCACAAAATTGTGATAATAGACCATTTGAAAATATTAAGTATAATGGATAGTGGGCAAGTGAAAATTGTAAGCCCTTTGATACTACCGGTACATGAAGTGCTATTTACAGTGAACTACTGCAATTTTTATTTTTTTTGATTGGTAAATCAATGTAAAATTTTTTAATGTGACTACAATGCATGTAAAGTATTGTAAGAAAGAACAAATAACTCAGATTATTTTTTCGTTTAACCCCTTAAGGACACATGACATGTGTGACATGTCATGATTCCGTTTTATTCCAGAGGTTTGGTCCTTAAGGGGTTAAACTAAACCCCAGAGCGGTCACATTCATTCAAGGAATGTGGTTCAAACTTGGACAAAATTCTTGAGAATGCAACATGCAATGCAACTTATTCAATAGCAATTTGTCATTCGAGGTTGCATCAAAAGCAACATGCCAAACCAGGAACCAGGCCGTGGAGACACAGGGGACCACTGGTTTGTGTCAAGCCGATTGAGAAACAAATTGAAACAGAACTGTGGGATGGAGCCAGGGACATGCCAGCACCAAAACCTTTACAGTGGGCATGGTGCTTGTAGTGAGACACACAAAAATAATAACACTATACCTCTTAATAAAATTAAGATTCTGCTGCCACATTTTGGAAACGATGCTTAACTTGTCATATATTTGAAAGACGTAGGTGACAAAAATTATGCAAGGATAAATAATCATGTTTGTAACATATTCTGGAATTCTGCTAATGGTCCCATCTTTCAAATATACATTCACTTATGCAGATATTGTAATTCCCTTCCCATTAACATAAACCTATGTAACGTCTTCACAGAATACTTACTTAGAAAGCCTTGTTTGATCACCTTTTGTTCTATGGTACACCATTTTATTAACAGTAACGGAGTAATGCACCAAAATAAGATTTATGGTTTTAAGTCTTGAATTTCTGCCAAGAAAAGTAATCTAGCAAATGATCATACTCCATTTCACTTTAATTAAGAATCGCCTTTATCACGACCACAGATTTAAGTACCTAATCAAAAAATATGCCGGGGAGAGAAAGTGGTAAGTCCATTTGTGGAACAGAAATAACTCAATGATATCATAGTATTAGTCTGGAGGATACTTATTAATAACTGTGCCATAGAGAGATGAGTAGGTTTCAAGTAGGAGCATTATCCTGTAGTTATGAGTGTTTTTGGACAAAACTCCTGGACTCCAAAGGCTGGACTGTCAGTTTCTTTTACTTAATTTCTAAATATGCTCTATTTTTACACCAGAATAGCAAACTCTTGAATCTCCCTATGGGAAAGTGCCTTGAATGAATAATAACTTGGGTTTGCTAACAATCTCCTATTTTCTAGAAGAAGAAAAAAATGAAATCCCTCCATGTATGAAAGTTCAAGATAGACAGATGGTTAAAGGACCACTACAGTGCCAGGAAAACATACTTGTTTTCCTGGCACTACAAGGTCTCGGTCCACCCCACACTCAGAGCCCCTCTCCCGCCGGGCTCTAGAGGGTGGAAGGGATAAATCTTACCCGTTTTCCCCCGCCGGAAACTCTCCTCCCTCCTTTTCGCCGTCATCGGCTGAATGTGCAGGCGCAGCAAGAGCCAGGCGCGCATTCAACCAGCTGGCGTCTTCTCATTGTGAAAATCACAGTGAGAAGCGCGGAAGCGCCTCTAGCGGCTGACAATGAGACAGCCACTAGAGGCTGGATTAACCCTAAGGTAAACATAGCAGTTTCTTTGAAACTGCTATGTTTACAGCTGCAGGGTTAACACTAGATGGACCTGGCACCCAGACCACTTCATTGAGCTGAAGTGGTCTGGGTGCCTATAGTGGTCCTTTAAGATTGTAAGGCATGGATGTATCATTGAGTGGGGTATGTAAGAGAATCATTTCCCTTTTTGGCTTCTTTTTTCCATAATGGAGGATAATCCCTATTCTCTTATTATTGTATTTTATTTATTTTCCTTTACTGGGTAGAAGTATAACTTGAGTGATGGGTTAGAGGGAAAAAGTTAGGAAGATGAATAGAAAAGAGGTAATAGAGGGAATCATTAAGGATAAGAAATCTAATGTAATACAATGTGTTTTTTATTTTTTACATTTTGCAAAATAATAAAATAATTTTTTTGTTGTTGTTGTTGTAGTATGTGATCTATATTTAAGAAAATCAATAAAAAGAATTAAAAATAAAGAAGAGCAACCTCTGCCAAGAAACCTAAAAGGGAAGAAATACACACACATGTGAATACCTTTAGAAAGGTGCTTGAGTCTTTGTAGATTTCCTCTTTATAAGGCAAGTTTTCCTCTTCCTTCTGTGGTTCTACTTTATCCTGTAAGGAGACAAGGACATTGACTGTTCAACATTAAGAAGTGGGTCATTAAAAAATAAAATAAAATACAAACGCCCTCCCCCCCTTGTACCCATCTAATCACACTCCCTCCAACAACATCTGTCTGAGACTTAAAGGATTCATTTTGTGAAGGCGTGATGGAACCAGGTACCAACGATAGAGAATGTTTAAATGATTCTCATGATGACTAGCACACTGCGTGATACCTCTCAAGGCGAGAATAAAACGTATCCAATCCCCCAGTTCATATTGAACTCCCAAATCTCTTTCCCATGTTTCCATAAAAGATCATTTAGATGTGGGCCTAGGAGAAATATGGGAATAGCAAAATGAGATTTTGCCTTTACAATTTGGATTTAAGAGATAACATTTTTCCAAATTTGACATTTTTTATGATTTATCTCCTGTACCCAATTCTAATATTTCACAATTTTCTTTCAATTTGTCTGTTATTAGGAGTATATATTGGTAATATAGAATCGTCCAAATCAAATTTTTCTTTAAATTGATCAAATGTTAAAAGTGAATTCCCTGAAAAAGAAATTATCCCTGAAAATATATTATCCAAACTGTATGTAGAATGGGAGTGCCAAAAAGTTAGATCTAGAGGGGGTAAGTAATAATTTAGAACTGATAATGGCATTGCTCGTGATAAACTGGAGGATGGTCTAACACTACTAAAAATAATATCCCACGCCTTGATGGCAATCTTGGTTAAAGGAAACATGTGTTTAGCCTTAGGGCGTCCATTTAAAGGCAGCCATAACAGCTGTTTAATAGAATATGGTTAGATATTTTCTGCTTCCATTTCTAGCCAGAAATAATAAGGGGTGTTCTGGATGTCATTGGGTTCTTTAGTAACAATATGATGTCATCTGCAAATAGTCCTATCTTATGGCTTGTATCACCAATATTAATGCCTTCAATTTCCGGTGTTTTCATAATTATTTCTGCTAGGGCTTCCATGGCCAACACAAATAACAATGGGGATAATGGACTATCCAGCCATGAACTGCATTCATTAGAAAATATGAGTAAAACTACTTGGCAGGCTAATAGAAGCTGTACTAATAGCTTGCCAAGTGGCAGACTCCTTGCATAAACAGGAATTCATTAACAAATGTACAGCCCTCACATTGAAAATAACCGGAAGACCTAGTTGGCTGAGAAATTGCTGCCAGTCCCTGTACATCGCTACTGAAGAACTGAGCTAAAAGGAAATTTGTGTAAACAATTGTTATTTTTGTAATTTATTTAGGAATTATCTCAAGAAGCCCATTCAGTGGCTGGTTTATTTTGCTTGGTATTTCTTGACAACTTTTCCATACAGAACTTACCTTGCATTCTTCAACCACCTCTTCATTTGGTTCTCCTTCTTCGGGTACTTTTCGCTTTGAATTTGAAGCTGCTGTGTCATAAGACGCACTTAAGGAACAAAATAGAAAACAACATTTATGGAGTAAAAATAAAATATATACATGCAGATATGAAAGATACCACTCAACTGTCTTTGTATAAATGATTATTGCCATTTTAATGGCTAAGCTACTGCATTTTATGTTAATAAAACAAGGAAAGACCATAAAACATATCCAACTTACTATTCATGTTGCATCTTGCTGTGTAAAAGTGACAGTATGACAACGTATATTATTCCCAATACTTAAATGGGAACTTTCCCTTCTAACAGGATTTTTAAATAAATCTATTTGTAAGTTGAGGAAAAAAATACAATTAAATGCAGACATGTAAACCAATTTTTCCTGAAACGAACTACCTCTATCTTGGCTCTCTGTCAATCAATGTCATACGTTCCATCATATGCAACCTGTAATCAACTTAGAGAAAGCACAAGGAGAAAAAAAATCAAACAACGTTCCTAGTTCTCCTTATGTGCAATATGGGCTCTGACTGTCCCTAAACTGAAATGGATTAAGATGCTATTTCCTAAATATTTTATATAAATGAAATTGAAAATTAAGCATCACATGAAAAAAGGTTAACATAGGTTACAGGTGATTTTCATTGTTTTATTCAATGAGATAATTTCCAGAGAAGTGACGATTCCCCTTTAACCAGTGTTATGAAGGGGAAAAAAATAAAAAATAAAGACAAGACAGCACAATCACATTTTTGCATCATCTCAGACTAAGCTCATAACTTACCTTGGAAATATAAAAAGGTGGCACATCACAGAACAGACCGTTTCCAAATTGCTGGCAAATGTTTAGATGTAATTTTTGCATTTTTTTTTTCTACAGGTAAATCTAAAATATATATAATATTAATATATATTTATATATATATATATATAGGCAGAGATGAATAGGAGCACTCAAAAGGACTTATTTTGTGTATTTAATGTGGCAAAAAAAGTTTACAACAAAGTGTAACGCATCTAATCGACGTTTCGACCCCTAAGGGTCTTTTTCAAGACCCTGGCAGCACCAAAGGCAAGAAAAACAAAAGCTTCTAAAGGGTGAGTGCCTAAACTATCTTTCCTTATATATATATATATATATATATATATATATATATATATATATATATATATATATATATATATATATATAAATTTTGGAAGCTTGGCACTCTCCTTCCTTAGAAAAATAATACAAAATTACATCCGTAACATTGATCGACAAACTAATTACACCCGGAAGTGTCGGGAAGCTGCATGTAAAGTCATGCCGCAATGCGGTAGGTAGCATGGTTGCCAAGATACCCATAACATAACTCACAGTGCTGTCGGGAGGAACTATAGAGTTCCTCTCTGTAGTTTGGTATACCTCTGTGAATTATGTTATAGGTATCTTAGCAACCACGCTACCTCCTGATGTGTGGCATGACGTCATTCGCGGCTTTCCGACACTTACACTGGGTGTAATCAGTTTGTGGGAGATCACAATCACGATTGGTAAGTGTATTTCCCTATTTTCTTATATACTGACACTGTGTTTTACATTCTGTTATCTTGAAAAAGACCTGTCAGGGTCAAAACGTTGATCAATGTTACGGATGTAATTTTGTTTCACCATTAAATCACCGTTTGCAAGTCCTGTGACTGCACACTGTATTCATATTATTTTGCTTATATTTCAACGTGGCACCCAGGCGAGTTATTTTTATACAATTTAAATTTTTTGTTTATGTGTGTATGTATGTATGTATGTATGTATGTCTGTGTGCATGTATGTGTGTGTCTGTGTGTATGCGTGTCAGTGAGCTTGTGTGTATGTATGTCAGTGTGTGTGTATCAGTGAGCATGTGTGCATATATGTCAGTAAGCTTGTGTGTATGTATGTTTGTCAGTAACCTTGTGTATGTGAGCTTGTGTGTAGTAAACTTGAGTAAAATGTGTGTAGTGACCTTGTGTATGTGTCTCAGTAAGCTTGTATATAGTGACCTTGTCTCTGTGTGTCTGAGCTTGTGTATGTGTCAGTTTGCCAGTGAGCTTGTGTGTAGTAACCTTGTGTGCTAGTGAGCTATTTAAGTGGCTTGACGCCCTTTTAAGGTAATAATTATTATTTCTCAGGCAATCCCTTGCATTAATGCTTACATTGAACGATAACAGTGGCTACATTCAAGTAAAAAAATAGCACAGGGATTATGTGATATGTACAGCTGTATGGCCGGCAAAATGTTTCACAACTTCCTGTTAAAAGAGGACTACTACACAGGAGACCAATGATGGAATGATGCTGAATACAATACAAGTGTATATTGGCAAAGTGTTAGATGTATAAATTTACCGGCAGGTTTCTCTAGTTTCTTCTATTTCCCTCTGCTCATCTTTGCTGTTTAGTATGGCTCCGATACTGTCAGCGCTTTCTGCTCCTAGCTTTAGAATTAAGAAGAAAAACAAACAGTAATAAGTAATAAGACTGCATAATTCTACAACATTTTTTTCCCCTTTTGCATTGACTTTACCCATTAAATCATTACTTTGCTAGTTTTCTAGCACTCTTTACCCTATTCATGTGAACCTGACTTATCAGCGTATTCCTTATAGCTTCTGAATACAGACTTACACAACACAAGGATGTTTACCATGCTAAAAATGTTGTTTGCAGATAATGGCCACTATATCTAGTACTCGGATAGAACATTGGTGAAATAACCAAACCAACTCAAAGTACCCACACTAATCATCAAACCTTCAACAGCATATTGTGGTAGTTATGATGGAAGAAGTCTTCCATGATGCTTTGTCATTCTAAAGCCATGCAAAGCATCATGGAAGTTGTAGTTCTACAACATCTGGGGATCTACCTTTTGGGCACCCATGACTTACAGCATCATTACTGTCCAAACGTGGACTGGTAATGCACAACATTTCACTTGAAGGGACACTATAGTCACCAGAACAACTACAGTTTAATGTATTTGTTCTGGTGAGTATAATTATTCCCTTCAGGGTTTTTGCAGTAAGCACTGTTGTTCAAGAGAAAAGGTAGTGTTTACATTACATCCTAGGGATACATCCACTGAGCAGATGCCGATTGGCCAGGGCTGTGTATGGCTTGTGCTGGCCCTGCCCCTGATCTGCGTCCTTGACAGTCTCAGACAATATAATGCTTCCTTATGGTAAAGCATTGTGTTTGGCTTTGATCACTACTTCTGATGGTGTCATCTAGGCAGGCAGATCACATGCAGAGCCAGCAGCAGCAGCAGACTGGAATAAAGGTAGGATTTTACTATATTTAGGGGGCAAAGGGGTTAGATGACTGACAACTTACAAAGCTTCCACATACCCTTCACTCAGTCTTCTCCTTCAGAAGAATTAAATTAGTTCTACAGAGCCTTGCTTAGGCAAAAAAACTGGATTCACACATCTGCCAGGTGACCCAGGTAAGTTATCAAAACTATTCTAAAACTTTTTGACCATTTACTGTGGGAGAAAAATCCCAGGGCAGTTCTGGAATCATAAACCACTATATATGGCGTATGGTGCACAGAGTGTTCTTTTACAGAGAAACTACCGGTAAATTCCAGAAGTTGGCTCTAGTGCCTAAATTTTACAGTTAGAGGCTGTAATTCCCATAGTTAAGGAAAACATACAGTCTCCAAATTAAGAGTTGTTATTTTGTGACTATAGGTTCCCTTATAGCAAAGTGATCACTGTCCACCGCCTTTGCTGCGTAAACATTTTTAAAAATATTACTCAACTTGTTTCCAGTGCTTCTAGAACCCCCTGCCTTCTCATTTATGTCTGCATCCAAGCGTCATCACTCACCATCTCCTCCAATAAACTACATCTCATAAAGAAGGAACGGATTGGAACTAGGCATGTCCCGCCAAATACCAGTTTCAGTATCCTTTGATTCCAGGATCAAGTTTCACTTGCTTCTGGAAAAGGAAGTACCTTTAATGGAAGTCAGGTACTAGAAGGGATTGTAACCTTGCCATCTAAACATTCAGGGTTAAAAGGAAAGGGCCACATCACTCAGACCACTTCATTGAGAAACATGACCCTCTTTACATTAGGGGACTATTCGAATACACTAGGTTTACGCAGCTGAACACTTTACTGTAACAGTCGTCACCATCAAAATTGGTACAATAAGTAAAATACATCATTACGGTTTTTAAATGTTAAAGGTTTATTGAAGAATTTTAAAACACAGGGACATAACATAAATAAAAAAATAATTGTTTGCCACGTTCTTTTAGTAAACTATTCTAATAATACTCTAATAAAGCTTTGTTTGGATAGCTCACAATAATAATAAAAAAAAAAAGGAAACATTTCAGGAAAAACAAACCCTCTAATATATTGAATCAGCACGGTAGTTCCTAAATGATAGCTAACCATGATGGTAACATGTACTCTACAATCAATAAGAGCTATGTGAGGAGCATGGATGAGCTCTGAATGAGTGTGGAAGGTTCTCTGAGACCTGCTGAGGTTGTGCTATCAGCCATTGCTATGTGGGTGTTGTATGCCCAATGGCAGTCAATGGGTTAAGCTCAGTGGAGGTGTCTGACATGCTAGGCCAGCCATTAAAGCTCATGATGGCGGTGTGGGCTACCTGCTGGGCTAGCAGCTTCCTGCGGAGCTTCTGCCGGGCTCTGATCTCCTGCAGGCGGCTGTTCATAACTTCACGTTACCGCGGACGCGCTGTTGATAAATCCCGCCGAATCCGGTGGTGGAAATAGACCTCAGCTGGAGTTTAGAGCATGGAAGCCGCGCTCTTTGATGACGTCACACACCAAAACAACAGCGACGCGACGTGATGCGACGTGAAAGGATGAGAGTGTCGGCCATGTTTGATACTGGCATCATTACTGGTAGAAACCTTCTGAATTATCAGAATCATTGATTTATTTAAATTTTTTTATTTATCCCTCCTCTGCATGGAGAAGATAATAACAAGGGGAGAAACTGCAAAGAGACTCGGTATACATGATACATTTAATGTTTGTATGGCATGAATGTAGTAACACTTATAATGCATTGTTTGTTTGTTTTAGGGGAAGTTATACATTACAACGTAACAGAGTATATTAGCAGTAATATGTATTTATTTAAAGAAATTATAAATACAGAAACTGAAGTGTACCTAAGTTGAAGGATTGCATGTGATAAAGTATTTTGCAGACACAAAAAAACAAAACAAATACCTCATTGCATTGGACCAATATGAAATATAGGCAACAATAAGCAAGTTCTAAATACAAAATAAATCAAGGTTGCGCCAAAGCTCACCGTAGTGCAGCTACTTATGAACAAAGTCCAGAATGTAGTAACAAATCTTTGAGAAGAAAAAACCTTTACACAAAGGAGATACCGAAACAAAGTCTTAAGAAAGCCTGATGGGACGCCAACGGCCTGTGTAGAGTAATATTCTCTATGAGGATCGAATGGAGGTAGTTTCACAGGATCCATATTAAAAGTGAGGAGAAGGTAATAGTGCAGTATGTCTGGTAAATAAAAAAAATTAAAAAGTGGACAGCAGGAAGAAAGGGCCTATGGTAATCCTACTCACGTGTAGTAGAGCTAAACTAGCTCCAGTGTGGATGACATACAGCGGTATAATCCATGCTTATAGGATACGTAGGGAGTTGTTGGTCTTTTGTTCCGTATGTGGGGGGAAAAAAGACAGATGATAGTGCAATAAGTCTAATATAGATTGCAATAAGTGCAATAAGTCTAATACAGATGGATCAGTAGTATAACAGCAGGGTCTAAAGTAGTCCTACTCACGTGCAGTAGAGCTTGAACCAGCTCTAGTGTGGGTGGCGTACAGCGGTATAATCCCCGCTTATAGGATATATGTAGAGAGGTAAGTACCGTACCAGTATGTAGACCGTAGGAGAGAAAAGAGACAATTGATAGTGCTTGCAGTCTTAAAATGATAAGTCATAAATTGTGTACTCACATGTGATTGAGCAGGCGGACTGCTCAATTACTCAGGCATAAGTGGTATAATCCCCACCTAGGATTTCTTTGGAGTAATACTCAGCAGGAAGAAATAAAATCAGGATACCAAGCAGCAATAGTAAAAAATAAAATAGAATAAAAAAGTAAAATGGCACAATCAAAGTGAGTTTAAAAGTAGCCAAAATACCTTTATTAGGAATGCAGAATAAAATATTGAAATATCCACTGGATATTTTAATATTTTATTCTGCATTCAATGATGCAGTTTGTGTGTGAAAAATGCAAAAAAAATGAACTTACTTTAGCCAGTGTTTGTGACTCAGTGGATACTAAAACCACTGGACATATATCCCATTTGCAATAGGCGGGGACCTAGTCAGTACCAAGGACGTCGGGGACGTTCTATGCCGCCCTGTTGCCTTTAGGACCACCCCCATAAGGATGGCACAGAATGGGGTTAAGGGATTGAAGCTAAAAATTTTCAGATTTTGGAATGCTGAGATAACAGGTTTTTTAGTCACAGATATGTAAAATTTCTGGAAATTTGAAAGCCATGAAAAGGAAAAAAACAAAACAGTTTTATTATTCCTGTTTTTTTTTTTTTTTATTCTTTATTTTGTCTTGACACGACATGTTACATACAAGAACTTGCACAGTTTGAACATGAGTTAGCATGAATTAGACACCATAGAGAGTATGGTGGGTTTAACATAGTCTTTCAACGGACCTGCCATGGGGTCTCTGTATGTACTTTGTGAACGTGTTTTGGTGCGTTCGGCGTTATGTGGCTGCTCCACATTAGCATACATAACTGTATCACTGGTCGTTACGACCCAATTGGTGTCTTGCTAGTGATAGAGAAGGTTTGCGCTTTGCTCATGGTAAGTCATATGTGTTGTGAAGGGCTATACACCCATTTCCCTCTGCTGATGTGTCAATTTTCTATATGTCCCATGTGTCTGTTCCCGTGGATGCATTGCGTTGGTCAGGTATTTTGATATTGCCAAATAGGCTTGGAGAAAGAGATAGTGAACAGAATGAAGAAAGGGGGTAGAGGAGGGGGGGGGGGAGGGGAGACAGGGCCGGTGAGTCTCCATCAGGGACAGGTTGGGTGTCAGTTACTCAGGTTGGAGTTTTCCCAGGGTTCCCATATCTTTTGAAACGTTTTTTGAGTGCCCCTTACTCTAGCTGTCAGGTCGTCCATTAGGTGGACTTCTTTTATTCTGTTAATGACTCCTGCGATAGGCGGAGTGCCTGGCTTAAGCCAGTCTGAGGCTACGGCCCTCCTTGCTGCTAAGGTAATTTTATGGATAAGCTTTTGTTCTTGCCTAGTCCAGCCGCCCAGAGTCCTACTTAAGAGGTATAGCCATGGGTCGAGGCCTGGTGCTCTGCCAAGTAGTGTCTGCACCCTTTTCCAAAATGTGTTCATCTGTGGGCATTCCCACCACATGTGGACGTATGTCCCCCTCAGGCCACACCCTCTCCAGCACTCATCTGTAGGAGTCTTGTGCGTTTGGAATAGTTTAACTGGTGTTGTGTACCAGCGGAGCATTGTTTTAATAGACGAGGTATGATTTGCCTCCCAGATATCTTGCCACTCTATGCCTTCTAGTGTGTCACCTAGATCTCTTTCCCAGTGATATGTATAGGCTAATTTGCCCCAGTCCCTAGCTTCTGAACAGAGGTGGGCGTACATGAGCATTATCATGCCTTTGGGTATTATTTCATGGAGGCAGATGCGTTCGAAGAACGTCATCCGTCTCCGGGCCGCTGTTTTTACGTGCGCCTGGTTTCGCAAAGTCTCTAATTTGTATGTATCTAAAAAAATCGGCGGGTGAGAGGTGACCCCGCTGTCTTAGTGTGTCAAAGGAGATAAATCCTGTGCCCTCGTATAGCTGGCAGATGCGTTGTAATCCTATACTTTCTAAGTTTTTGAAGTCTCTGGCTGTCATGCCCGGGAGGAAGGCTTGTTGTGTAAGTATGGCATAATAGGTGATGGGTCTGATGCCAGCTGGAATTTTAGCTTGAAGGCGTCCCATATCTGTAGGGAATTAATTATAGTAGGGCAAGTGATCTTAATCCCTGGTTCTTTTGGTACCCACATGAGAAGCTGCGGGAGGTCGGCGCCAAACATTAGTGATTCTACGTCGGCCCATTTGCGGTCCCCTGGCGGCGAGTGCCACATTGCCGCCTGTGTCAGTTGTGTCGCTATGTAATAGTAGTATATGTTTGGGAGTCCCAGTCCCCCTCTCGAGCGTGGTCTATATAAAATTAATCTAGATATTCTATGTCGTTTGTTTTGCCATATGAAGGCTCTGATTGCCCTCTGTAGGGGTTGTAGTGAGGCTTTAGTGACACGGATGGGGAGCGCTTGGAACATAAATAGTAGTCTAGGCAAGATGTTCATTTTAACGGCATGGATGCGCCCAATCCATGAAATAGGCCTGTCTATCCATGTCTCCATATCCCGTACTAGGTGGTTTATTAAGGGCGTGTAGTTTTGGTCGTATAGTTTTTCCGGTTTAGCCGTCAGGCGAATGCCCAAATACTTAAGTGCTTGTTGTTCCATTTTTAGGTGGTATGTGTTGTGTATATGGGCCGCGGTTGCTGCTGGTACCCCTATTGGGAGGGCGCCCGGTTTTGCCATATTTGCCTTGTATCCAGAAAAGGTCCCGAAGGTATTCAGTACCTCCTGCAAGGCTCCCATTGACTTCACCGGGTCGGTCAGAGCCAAGAGCACATCATCCATGTAGGCTGATACCAGGAACTCTCGTCCTCCCACCATTACTCCCTTTATGTCCGGGTGGCGC
The DNA here is from genome assembly GCF_036172605.1 of Pelobates fuscus. NCBI lineage: Eukaryota > Metazoa > Chordata > Amphibia > Anura > Pelobatidae > Pelobates > Pelobates fuscus. The sequence goes on from NC_086322.1 coordinate 131,880,675, forward strand.
CGTAGCGCCTGTAGCAGAGGTTCTAGTGAGAGAACAAACAGCAGGGGGGAAAGGGGACACCCCTGCCTCGTACCGTTGGAAAGCTGGAAGGGTCGGAGCGGGGCCCCCGAGATCTTCACCTGTGCTCTGACATTAGTATACATTGCTCTTAATAGTGTCATGAACTGTTCGGGAAACCCTAGGTGAGTCAAAAGGGTGAACAGGTACGGCCATGTCACCCGATCAAATGCTTTTTCCGCGTCGAGCGACACGAGTAGCGTCGGGGTGTTCATGGCCGCCTGCCTCCATATCAAGTCCATGTTTCTTCGAGTGTTTTCAAATAGCTGTCTATTTGGAATAAAGCCGACTTGGTCCGCGTCGATCAGGGTCGCGAGGAACGGGTTGAGGCGTTCTGCTTGGATTTTCGCTAGGACTTTCATGTCGTGATTTATGAGGGAAATGGGTCTGTAGCTCCCAGGAGACATGGGGTCTTTTTCTGGTTTCGGCAATAATATGATGGTGGCTAGGGACATGTCTGGGTTCGGGGAGCCTCCCTTCTGAAACCCCTGGAATACCGCTGCTAAGTGGGGGACTAGTTCTTCTCGGAATGTTTTGTAGTAACTTCCGTCGAACCCGTCGGGCCCTGGGGCTTTGTTCCCTTTTAATGACGTTATTGCTCGGTCTTTTTCGTCTGGGGTAATTTCGGCTGCTAAGGCAGCGACGGCTTCTAGGGGCAGTTTAAGGAGTCCGAGGTCTCGCACGAACCGAAGGGTCTCCTCGTCGGTACATGTCGTCCGGGTGTCCGAGTTTGGGGAGTGGTTGTAGAGGGACTTATAATAGTTAGTAAACACTTCGGCAATATCGCTTGGTAGTGTTTTAACTGACCTGTCGGAGTGGCGTATGGAAGTTATGTGTCCCCTTTTAGCTCTGGGTCTAAGGACTCGGGCTAAGAGAGTGTCCATTTTATTTGCTCATTCGTAGAAGGTTCTTTTGGTCCAGGTCATGGCTCTAGCTGTATCGTCTACTAACAATGCACGTATGGAATGGCGTGTCGCCTCTAACTGTCTATATGTGTCCTCGTCTGGGTTTACTTTGTGTGCCTGTTCCAGTGACCGCAGGTCTGACAAGAGCCTCTGAAGGCTCTGGGCTTTTATTTTATTTTTTGCCGTCGCTAACTTAATAAGCGACCCTCTTATAACCGTTTTATGTGCTGCCCAAAGTATTTCCGGACTCATGTCTGGCGTGGCATTGGAATTGAAAAACTCCAGGATGTCTGTGCGGATCTGTTCCACTGCCTCTGGATCCTTCAATAGGGATGAGTTTAATTGCCATGTCCATGACGAAGCGTTGCATAGATTCCCCATGGAATATGGACATCCGCGTGGTCCGACCACGATATGGATCCTATCTCTGAACCCGTAACCCGCGCCAGCGATCGCTCGTTAATCAAGAACATGTCGAGTCGGGAGTAAGTGCCATGCGGAGCTGAGTAGAAGGTGAAATCCCTCGTACTCGGATGATGTGCTCTCCAAATATCCACCAACCCGGTGGCCATGATGAACTTGTGAAGCTGCCTATCCTGTCCTCCCCGACCTAGGGGTCCTGGGGCATTTCGTTGTGCGCTCCTATCCACCGCTGGGTTCGTCACCGCGTTCAGATCGCCCCCCAATATGATAAGGCCGTGGTTTAGTGTTTGAATTATGGTTGTCAAGTCATCCCAAAAGCTCTGGTCTGTGTGGTTAGTGGCATAAACGTTTATGAGATGTATTTTATGCGATAGTAGAGTGCCTGATACAATGATATATCTCCCGTTCGGGTCCACCGTGGTGGAGACCACTTGTAAAGGGCAGCTATTGCGGATTAAGATCGCCACTCCATTATGTTTTGTGTGTTTTCTGGCTTTGTAGGAAACTCTAAATGTGTGGTCTTTCAGTTGGAAGGGAGCTTGTTTCGGGATATGTGTTTCCTGAACGAAGGCAATGTCGGACCGCTTTCTATTCAGTTCTCTGAACAGAAGACGTCTCTTGTGTGGTGTGTTAAGGCCTTTCACATTTAAGGACGTTATTTTCAGGGCCATGCTGACGGCCTAAAAGTGTCGCCCCTAGGTACGCCCACCTCTGTCCAAGCCCGGATCCATACTCCTAGCCATAGTGACCCCCAGCCCCAAGGTGGGAAGGGAAGGGATGATAGAGGTAGGGGGGGAGGGATAGAGGAGATAGAAAGTAGAAGAAGAAAATAAGTATAAAGCCTCAACGGGGCACGAGTGGTGCTCGGTTGTAGTCGTCTGGTCTTATCCGTTGCCAGACTGGTGTGGGGTTCACAGGTCCCCATCTAGTCTGTGCACAGCACTAGTTCGAGATGTGGGTATATGAGCCGCTAACCCGTTTGCGCTGTCATGCATAGTGTCATAGTGATGTCTGTTTGCTGCGTGTACTACTCCGTTGTAACGTGCAGAAAAATTATACATGTACATACATTTGTTTCAAATATCCTTTGAGAGGCCTGAGAGGGCCAACAGTGACCGAAAAAACCCAATTAGGGAACATTTTCCCCTTTTTTTGGAAGAAAAAACCCAAAACCCTCAAAAAACAGCCAGAAAGCATATATAGGAGAAAAAAAAACACAGCTTTGGGTCAGACTCCGACCAGCTACATATATACAACTTCTTGTACCGTTCCCTTAAAGCCTTCTCTGCCCCTCCACTCTCTAGGTTTGCCCCCTTGCACTGTTGCACAGGCCCTCCCCTCCCCCTACCGAAGGCCCTGTGCCCAGCTCCCCCTGCTTTCCTGTGGCACCCTTTTCTACTAGGAGGGTGGATTCGACCAGCCCTTCCTCTACCCGTCTGCCTAGCCGCCTATGACTCCCCACTAGCAGGACTATCTGTCTGGATCCCTTGGGTTGGAGCGGGGGCCCCCACTAACTGTGTGGGGTTGTGTCAATATGGGGAAGGGTGGAGTGAACGGGGCCACCGCCGGGGGCGAAGCCTCTTGTAGGATCTGCTATTCTGCTGGGGTGTGGGGGTCTCGCGTTGCCACTCCCCTTTTCGGGTAATTTGGGTAAGTGTTTTTTATGTATTTTTTTTTTTGGGGGGGGGGGGTCGCCACATATTTCACCCCATCTGCATGCTGGTACCCCCCCTCCTTCCCCTGCTTAGCGTGTATATCTTCTGTTAGGTGATATGGTTTGGGGTTTTCCCCCTCGTCTCCCCATTCCTCGCCCCCAACCCCTATTCCCCTACTGTGTATCGTCAGTTGCTCTGCCTACTATGTTAGGGGTCGTGTACCGGAGCCACCCTCTCACAGTACCCCCCCCCCCCCAGCAGTGAGAGGGCGGCTCCGCGCCCACATTAGTGGAGTGATGCCCCTTAGCCCCCTTCAGCCTCCCCGACCACTCCGTGGGGCTACCCCGCTTGCCGTACACCCGCCATACTCTCCAATTCCTTCCTCCCCTCCTCCCAGACACAGCGTCCCGCTCCCTTCTAGCCCGCCAGATTGAAAAAAGGCGGAAAAAGAGAAACAAAAAAACAAAACAAATCTACAATGTTGTAGGCGGCCATGTTTCTTGGGCCATGTGGATCTGGGTGATGAGAGACCCGATTCCCTTCCCCTCCCACCCAAATAAAGTCACTGAGACCTCCCCCCCCTTGTCACAGTGTCCCCCGCCATTCTGCCTCCTTGCTGTGACACTCCGACCCTCTGCCATGGTACTGTACTCTCTCCGGTCGTCAGCGCCTCCGTGCTCCGGCCTCCTGCCACTCCATCGGTAGGGGCACTAGGACATCTCCGGTCTCCGGGCGTGTCTGTAGCTGCGCCGGCGTTGGGACTTGTAGCTCTGCCAAGAATTTCACCGGGTCTCCCTCAGGTGTCAGCACGTGAGCTCTTCCTCCTCGGAACGCCAACATCTTGAAAGGATGGCCCCAGGCATACCGCACTCCGGCACTTCTCAGTGCCTCCGTTATCGGCCTCCACTCTCTCCTTCTCTGCAGGGTGCTGGGAGCCAGATCCTGGTACAGCGGTAGAGTGGTCCCTTCGTGCTTTAAATCTTCCTCCCTGCTCCTTCTTATCAGGGCCTCCTTCGTTTGGTAATGAAGGAATTTGATGATGACATCTCTTGGGGAGTTGGGCTCCTGTCTCCTTGCGCGGAGGGCCCTATGTGCTCTCTCTATACACCAACGGTCGGCTGGTATGTTAGGCAGCAGAGGCTGGAACAGAGCTAGCAGTGTGGACTCTAAGGGGCCCTCGCCTTCTCTCTCAGGCAGACCCCTCAGACGGACGTTGTTCCTCCTTGATCTGTTGGCCGTGTCCTCCATGGCCTGCTCCAGGTGAGCTACCCGGGTTTCTAGCTGGAGCACGTGGGACACCGCCGCGTTATGCGCCTTTGTAGTGTCCTCCAGTCTCGAGGTTCTCGTGCCCAGCGCCGATATTTCAGCACGGAGGACTGAGGTGGACCGCTCTATCTCCCCCGCCAGGTAGGTTTGGACTTCAGCCAATTTTGATAGGATCTGCGCCGCGTCCCCTTCCCCCGGGCTCGTAGTCATCGCCCCGCGCGGTGAGGGAGAGCGTGGCGTCGGGCCTGTTCCGGCGCCATCTTGGCCTTCAGGCGCTCCGACCTTCTGGACGGTCAGCATGTCCAGCACCGAGGTTCCGGTGTCCGGACCTTTTTTGTGTGGTTTCTTTGTACTTCTTTTATCCATGGGATCGTGGAGTAGGTTTGATATATATAGTACGATGCTATTGTAAGCTTTCTTCAGCGCAGTGGGAACGGAGCTCTAGCCAGATGCGTCCAGCTCGTTCCCCGGTCAGGCCACGCCCCCTATTATTCCTGTTTTGAAAAAAAAAAACATGCTTAGCATAGAGCGCTCATTAGTTGAAGTCAGTATGTTACACTGGGAACATAATATGCAGTTGGTATAAAAAGTATTATGCTTGATATATAAGTACTGCTTATTCAGTAAAAAATAAACCAAATTTGCTTTTTAAAATGTTATTTTTTGTTACAATTTAACAACAAGGTCCAAAAATGTGAACTAAAAGGAATAACTTTGCCAGTACATGAGAACAGGGAATCTCCCGCCTCCCCTCCCCAAAATTAAATATAAAAACCATTAATGTAACAAAACTAAGAACATTAATTTATCTTCTTTATTCCTCCTACTGATTGATTGCAGGAAACTGAGAGAAAGCATACATTTCCATTAGAGAAACTCCACACTCATAAAGCACTTAAAGGGATACATTTCAGACCCCTAAAGCCGGTGCTGCCATCAGGGGTTGTGACGGCTGTGTATCTGTGTGTGTGTCAGTGTGGGTATATGTGTGTATTTAACTATGTGTCGTGTGTGTCTCTGTGACTGCATGCGTTTCTGCGTGTATTTGCATGTGTGTCTGTGTGTGGAAGTGTATACACTACTCAAATGCACACCTGCATTTTTATTTATATATATATACATATATATATATATATATATATATATATATAAAGGTTGAAAATGATAGCACTCCCAGGACTCCAATTTAAGATTTAACTTTTAATAACTAGTAAAATAAAAGAATCAACGTTTCAGTCTGCTATTTGCAGACTTTCATCAGGACTAATACATGCAGGACTGGTACACACATATATACAGAAGTAAAAACAAGCAATTAACTTACCCACCACCGGAATAAACTCCCACTCCCTGTCTGTCCGGTCCGAAAAACGCGCGGGTTCCGCCGTCGGTCACGTGTGCGTGCGTGACGTCATCACGTGGCGTCGGCGTCATTACCGCGTCACGTGATCGGCCGGAATGCAGCTTCATTGGGAGACTGTTGCTATGCGGCCAAAGTGTCCATAGCAACTAAAATAAACATAAACACAGCTCGAGGGACATTTGCATAATATGTATATTGGGTATAACCCAAACAGTCTGCCCAATCTAATTCATTATCAAATATGTGATACACATATAGCCCTTGATAGAATATATACATAAAGTACCAAGTGTAAAGGCAGAGAAGGCTTATCAATAAATTTAACGACCAAGCAAAGCAGGCATGTAAATCAAACCAGAGAGGAACTGGAAGCCAAAAAAAAAAACAAAAAAACATAATAATAATGATAACATGCATGAGCTCAAGAAGAATGTGTCACATGCACTAAATCTAAGCATTGCAGGGTAGTTAATGACACTGGCTGTCATAAATCAAACACCTATGTGTCTATATCCAAATATATTACAACACATTAATAAAAGAAAGAGCCACTTCAGAGCTAGGGATATACACCAAGTGGAAATTAGAGCAAGAAAAGTATTGTATTGTGGGAGAATGCCTATCCCCCTGGGTGGGCAACACTACCCATACTTTAAACTCGCCATGAAGCAGAATGAACTTAGGACTGGATGAAATGGCTCCTAGGATTGAGCACCTCAAGCATGCATGGAATTGTTCCATGTGGACATAAAGTGTATGGTTCCAAATAGGAATTCTATTCCAGAGCAGGGAGGATGTCAGTCCCCTAGTTCAAAATATATACAACACAATAATCTGTACAAAAGTACCAGGAGAACGAGCAGTACCCTAGTTAGCAGGGAAGCTAGGGTGTATGCCTATCCCCCAGGGTGGGCATCACTTCCCCCATTCTGCCTCCGCAGGGTACATGGGTGCACAAATGAGTAAAGAAAAATAGGTACCATACAAATATACCCAACAACGTAACCAACTGCTAATCTAAGTCCTAAAGCAGTGTATTTGAACTATACCGAGCTCTTAAATATACAAGACACAGCCCTAGTAGGCAACAACACTAAGGTATCATAATGACCTCAGATAGTACACAACGGTGTAACGGGCCTTACAGGAGACCTCTGCACCACAACACGCTGAGCCATAGAGATGGTACCTAGACCCATTGGATGGGTACCAAACTCCCACCACAGCTAGTGTCAGAGTGAGCATATCATAGAAAAGCAGACAGTGAATACTTCTCATTCAAGCCATTGGGGTGGACAGTTTGTAATGTCCTGATCCAGTATAACTCCCTCTGTAAGAGCATCTTTTTACGGTCGCCTCCCCTTCTGGGCATGGGAACATGATCGATGGCCATCAATTTCATAGATGGGAGAGTATGTCCTAATTCGAGGAAGTGTTTGGCAACCGGTAGTTCGGATTTATTATCCCTGTATGCCGTCCTGATGCTTGATCTATGATTACGTACTCTTTCTCTCAAGGGTAGATCGGTCTTTCCAATGTAAGTTAGCCCGCACGGACATACTAATTTGTAGACCACAAAGTCACTCGTGCACGTTAGACGATGTTTTATTCGATAACTAGTGCCTGTGTGTGGATGGGTGAAAGTTTTACCTGGGATCATGTGTCCACAGGTTACGCAACCAAGGCAACGATAACAACCCAGGTTCTGCGCCGTTTTATCCTTCAGGTAACAGTGTGTAGGGTCCGTCTTTACTAGTAGATCCTTCAGGTTTTTATTTCTTTTGTAACAGATCATTGGTGGTTGTTGGAAAATGGCCGGTAGCGTGACATCGTTTTTTAGTATTCTCCAGTTGTCATGGATAATGTCCCTGAATTTCAATGATGACGTAGTATATGTAGTAGGGAACACCAATCTCTTGGGCTGAGCCGTGGAGGATGAAGTGTCAATAGTTGTAAGGCATCTATTGAGGGCTTTCTGTAGCACATAGCTACTGTATCCCCGCTCACGGAATTTGTGCTACATACTCTTAAGTTGTTCTTGAGCATTGTTGAGATTAGAATTATTTCGCAGCACTCGGAGAAATTGAGAATAAGGCAATGAATTTTTTAATGCTGTCGGATGGAAACTATTTGCTTGTAATAGCATGTTACGATCCGTGGGTTTGGAGTACAATGTGTAGGCCAGACTGGAGTCTACACGTGTTACTCTGACATCCAAAAAGTCCACTGAAGATGCATCCACCACCGCTGTGAGTTCTATATTAGACGTACAAGAGTTGATCTGTGCAATCATCTGTTCCACCTCCACTGCGTCCCCCTTGACTAACATAAAAATGTCGTCGATATAGCGGACGTATAATAGGATACGGTCTTTGTAGGGTTCCAAGATGTAGTTGGTCTCAAAGTTGAACATGTAACCATTAGCATACATGGGTGCCATAGCAGCACCCATGGATGTTCCTGCAATCTGTCTGTACCATTCAGATTCGAATCTGAAATAGTTTTGAGATAGAACAATGTCCAGTATTTCCAACGTGAATTCTATTGGAGGACCAGTGTAGTATGTGGACGTGGCTAGAATAGATCTCATTGCCTCAATCCCTTCTTGGTGCGGTATAACTGTATACAGGCTTTTCACATCGCAAGTCACTAGGACTATAGGTTCAGAGGGTAGCAGCATATCGGACAATCGCTTAATGAAGCTTGGATTATCTTTAATGCACGTTGGGAGATGTTCTATAGTTTCCTTAAATAGATGGTCCAACCATTTTGCCAATGGTTCCAATACGCCCCCTATTGCAGATACAATGGGGCGTCCAGGTGGTGTCTCTCTGTTCTTGTGCACTTTGGGCAGTGTATATAACACTGGGGTTCTGGGTGCTGTTGACTGCAGGTATGCAAATAGTTCCATAGAGATGTGATTGGAGTGCAAGCCTCGTAGTAAGCAAGTTTCAATCAGGTGGATCACTTGTTCCGTAGGGTCATTTGGCAATTTGAGATAAGTCGATTGATCAGAGAGTTGTCCCAAAATTTCGGAGCGGTAATCAGAATAATTTTGAATGACAATACCGCCACCCTTGTCAGCTGGCCTAATGACGATGGTCTTGTCACTAGCCAGTGACTTAATTATTGCTCGATCCTTTTGTGTGCAATTGGAGTGGTGTGGGGAACTTTCCTTCAGATGGTCAGATGACTCTTTGTGCACTGAACGCAGAAACGTCTTAATGGAAGCCTGATTGGGCATGGGATCAAATGTACTCTTCTTCTTAAATTGAGCAGACCGGGTAGAGCAGTCAGTGGATTTAGACTTAAAGAAATCCTTAAGTCTTAATGAGCGGCCGAATTTGTACAATTCCACCTCCCAGTTTGATGGCCATCGATCATGTTCCCATGCCCAGAAGGGGAGGCGACCGTAAAAAGATGCTCTTACAGAGGGAGTTATACTGGATCAGGACATTACAAACTGTCCACCCCAATGGCTTGAATGAGAAGTATTCACTGTCTGCTTTTCTATGATATGCTCACTCTGACACTAGCTGTGGTGGGAGTTTGGTACCCATCCAATGGGTCTAGGTACCATCTCTATGGCTCAGCGTGTTGTGGTGCAGAGGTCTCCTGTAAGGCCCGTTACACCGTTGTGTACTATCTGAGGTCATTATGATACCTTAGTGTTGTTGCCTACTAGGGCTGTGTCTTGTATATTTAAGAGCTCGGTATAGTTCAAATACACTGCTTTAGGACTTAGATTAGCAGTTGGTTACGTTGTTGGGTATATTTGTATGGTACCTATTTTTCTTTACTCATTTGTGCACCCATGTACCCTGCGGAGGCAGAATGGGGGAAGTGATGCCCACCCTGGGGGATAGGCATACACCCTAGCTTCCCTGCTAACTAGGGTACTGCTCGTTCTCCTGGTACTTTTGTACAGATTATTGTGTTGTATATATTTTGAACTAGGGGACTGACATCCTCCCTGCTCTGGAATAGAATTCCTATTTGGAACCATACACTTTATGTCCACATGGAACAATTCCATGCATGCTTGAGGTGCTCAATCCTAGGAGCCATTTCATCCAGTCCTAAGTTCATTCTGCTTCATGGCGAGTTTAAAGTATGGGTAGTGTTGCCCACCCAGGGGGATAGGCTTTCTCCCACGATACAATACTTTTCTTGCTCTAATTTCCACTTGGTGTATATCCCTAGCTCTGAAGTGGCTCTTTCTTTTATTAATGTGTTGTAATATATTTGGATATAGACACATAGGTGTTTGATTTATGACAGCCAGTATCATTAACTACCCTGCAATGCTTAGATTTAGTGCATGTGACACATTCTTCTTGAGCTCATGCATGTTATCATTATTATTATGTATTTTTTTTTTTTTTTTGGCTTCCAGTTCCTCTCTGGTTTGATTTACATGCCTGCTTTGCTTGGTCGTTAAATTTATTGATAAGCCTTCTCTGCCTTTACACTTGGTACTTTATGTATATATTCTATCAAGGGCTATATGTGTATCACATATTTGATAATGAATTAGATTGGGCAGACTGTTTGGGTTATACCCAATATACATATTATGCAAATGTCCCTCGAGCTGTGTTTATGTTTATTTTAGTTGCTATGGACACTTTGGCCGCATAGCAACAGTCTCCCAATGAAGCTGCATTCCGGCCGATCACGTGACGCGGTAATGACGCCGACGCCACGTGATGACGTCACGCACACGTGACCGACGGCGGAACCCGCGCGTTTTTCGGACCGGACAGACAGGGAGTGGGAGTTTATTCCGGTGGTGGGTAAGTTAATTGCTTGTTTTTACTTCTGTATATATGTGTGTACCAGTCCTGCATGTATTAGTCCTGATGAAAGTCTGCAAATAGCAGACTGAAACGTCGATTCTTTTATTTTACTAATTATTAAAAGTTAAATCTTAAATTGGAGTCCTGGGAGTGCTATCATTTTCAACCTTTCTACATTTTGGCTTGACAAGCACCGGGCAAGTATTTCCACTATATGGAGTGCAAGATTATTTTCCATTTATATATATATATATATATGTATATATATAGAGAGAGACATATAAACACAATATACACACACTATATCCACTACACATGCGCTAACACACACCGTGTCGACTTTACACACTGCATCCATGTGGGCAGGACTTGGAGGCAAGCCCTGTGAGTGAAATTTGGAGCCTGGCCCCCCAGGGGCCCAGATCTTGAGCTGTGTTGGCCTTAAAATTTCTGATGGCGCCCCTGCCTAATGCACTTTACATTGCTCAAATGCTTTTTTTTTTATTTTACAAAGTGCATATTTTAATAGAAATGGACCCATTTATGAATTTACATGGTCATCAGCAGTGGCAGAACTACCACAGTCACTCCAGGGGGCCCGGCCGCACTGCTAACCCCTACGACCGTGAGCAGCCTGAAAGGGCGGATGCCGAGAGAAGCCCTCTCACAGGGGGTCCTGGAGGTGGCCATATAGCCACCTTCGGGCACCCCTGAATCGGCGCTTAGCCAGTGAGGCAGAGTAGAGTGGACCCCAGGGAGAGGACCCACAACAGCTCTCCAAAACGTAGGGAGGCTGGGCGGGCCTCAAAGAATTACACTTAATTTGTAAAAAATGTGTCAGTGTGTCTGTCAGTGTGTGTGTGTGTGTCTGTCAGTGTGGGTGTCTCTCTGTCAGTGAGTGTGTGTCTCAGTTATTGTGTGTGTCTGTCTGTCAATGTGTGTGTTTGTCACAAATGTGAGGGGGTGGGTAAGAAACATGGAGGGATTGGGAGAGACACATGGAGAGGTTGGGGTGGGAGAGATACTTTGGGCATGAGAGAGAGACATGAATGGGTTGGGGGGGTGGGATAGATACATGGGGAGTTTGAGAGGCACATGGAGGGGCTAGGGAGGTAAGACACATGGAAGGACGGGGGAGAATGAGATATGTAAAGGGACTGGGGGGGAGAATGTGACACTTGAAGTGGCTTGCGGGGGGAGTTGGTGGGGATGAGACACAATGGGTGTTCAGTGCAGTTTTTTGTGGTTTCTAGTTACGCCTCTGGTCACAGGTCCATTTACTTCCTGGTTTGGTTAGCTCAGTTCAACTAAACTCAAGAGGCAGCAATTGCCCAGAGTATCTGCCTTGCAAAGACTTCTCATTGAGCTGCATTGGGAAGTCTGTGATTGGACAGCCACAGAACATCTGGGCAATGTTAGAAGGAGAGATCTTGCAAATGTTTTAGGCAAGAGAGCTACAGCTTTTACAAGCTGTTTGTAGATATACCTATGATTTAAAAATGCATAAATAAATGCATGCATGTTTTCATGGGGGGGCATATCTATTAAAAAGTGATGTATGATTTATTACTTTTATTTGGGCAATGGAGTGTCCCTTTAAGCTTGCTGAAGTGTTCTTGGGGTCTTTAGGAGGTCCCTCTTAGTTCTGTTTTTATTAAAGTGCCTGTTTCATGAGAAGGCATTTTAATAAAACAGGATGGGAATATATAATAATAATAATAATAATAATAATAATAATAGGCTTCCTCTCTCACTACGAGAGAACTAATAGTTTTCTTGTGAATTTTCTCTTAGGAAAGCTTTGGCCAATCAGATTGGCGCATTTTCTACAATTTTTAGGGAAAGGGCTGCATCAAATAGAAGCATTACTCGGAATCAAATCATCATTTACATAAAGATTATGAAGATAAAATAATGCAGTTAAAATGATCAGAATTCGGAGGAATTTGAATTCTTACCTTTCAAATGTACAGTGCTGCGAAATATGTTGGTGCTTTATAAATGCCAGTAGTAAAGGATAAAATAAATATGTATTCCTAACGCTTTTGTGTTCTCCTCTAGTAAAATTCAGGGCTCCCTAAATTAAATTTGAAAAAAGATGGGTGTTTTTTTTTTTTTTTACTTGTCTTTCTTCATTTTTGCTGTGCATAGAAAAACAAACATTCTTGCAATGTCCCAACAGCAGTAGCAAGTTATCAAAATACATAACAGTGTGTGTGTGGCATTTGAAATTACTGCATCATTTTAAAGTAAGTAGCATACAAAAACAGACTAGGTTAAGTCAGTCTAGCTATTAGCCAGGACAGAGGCTATGCATAGTCTGACTAAAGATTTAAATCTAAGCATGAGGCAAAACTTAAATTATAAGTGTGTTAGGCTAGCCAGACTTAGAATGTAATTAAGTAAACATGCGTTAAAACTATTTAGGAAGGTAATAGAAAAAACATTGCACCCCCACCGGTCCAAAAGAGGGGGAAACAGGGAACAAAGTGCATTAGCGCAGAAAATGTCATACCTTGCCTAATTATGTTCAAACCAGATCTCTAAATCTTCTTAAATCAACTTATATCATGGTTAAGTAGTATAGACGTACAATGGGAAGAGACACTCAGTTGCAAGCTCTCAGATGCACAGTGGACAGTGGAGATAAACATTTACCTTCCATCCCATCCTAGTAGCATTGTTACTATTTTCACCTCTTTTTGTTAAATTAAAAGTCCAAAATTGTATTCCTAAAGCTTTAGTGTTCCTGTACCTAGTAAAATACAGGTCAGCCTCCCCGCATGAAGTTGCATTGAGGACTTGGTGCGCATACAACATTGGTGACTGATGCGTGCAGCTCCAACTTTTTGTATTGTGCATTACTCTGTAAGGAACAGAGAATTTGGCTCCGCTGGTATTCAGCTACATTATCTCAACTTAGTGAGTAAAAAAATAAATAAAATACCAATGATATGTGGTAGCAGCATCTTTACACTTTACACTGTCATTTTGCAGATCCTTGAAATATCAGTTTGTTTTCTACTTTTTTTTTTCTTTAAAACAACGTTTATAAACCCTGAATTGAAAGAAAAAGATAGACAACATTGAGCGAATGGTGAAATAGAGATTAGAAAAGCAGGTTGTAAAAAGAGAGTAGAATAGTAGAATAGTGGTGAAGAGAGAAAAAATATGCAATAAACTTTGTTTCTATTTGCAGCTATGCACTGACCTAACTTACACACAAAGATGTGATATGTGTTGTCTGTCCACCCAAATGGTGTCTTCTCCTTGGAAATCTCTTCTTTAAATGAAGCTGTGTCAGCCTGCCATTTTCCCTTCAGATCTTCAGTAATTCACCTGGAAGGTGAGTCTGCAAAATATATTACACATGCAGAACACATATACATAATAAACAAATTACACATGGTATACACAGGACTCCCAACTGTCTTGCAATTTGAAGGAACAGTCTCAATTTTGGAGGGGACATATGGGGACACCAGGAAACTGTTCAGCAGTGTTCTCTGCATGGTTCTGTAGGATTAGGAGCCAGCCTCATTGAGGACTTGGTGCGTATACACCAAGTCCTCAATAAGGCATATGTGTTCTTAAACTACAATACTTTTATTTAGAAATAATTTTGTGCAAATATGAACCATTGTTCTCTTAATAGCGTTTAAGTTGCACAAGTAAGTAAGTGACTTTCTGTCTCTGCACAGACACACTCTCACTTACACCCCTAAAATTAGAGTGTACCTCCTTGTGCATTTGAAATGTTGGAAGCTATGTGAAGAGTGTTGTACAAATCTCTGCAGTGATAAGCAACTTTGTCCTGGGAAAAGGGGATTTCATTGCACCATACCCTATGCAATGAATATATGTTGTTATGGTGTTTAGAGAGTTCCCTTAAAGGAATACTATAGTGTCAGGAACACAAACATGTATTCTTGACATAGTAGTGGTAAAATAACTATTTAGGTCCGTGGCCTCCTCTCTTTACAGTAAAAATATGATTTTACTTGCCTTTTTTCCACTCCGCACCAGAAAAACTATATTAAAGGGACACTATAGTCACCAGAACAACACCAGCTTAATGTACTTGTTCTGGTTTCTAATGCCTCTCCCTGCAGTCTTTTTAATGTAAAAACTTTTCAGAGAAAGACAGCTACTAGAGGGGATTCCTGAGTCAGTGCTGCACATTGTCTAGCACTTTCCTTTAGCGCATCCACTCTTTGCATGGAGGCATTGAATGTTCCCCATAGAGATGCATTGACTCTGTGCATTTCGACGAGGAGATGCTGATTGTTGCAGCGCTGCATTTTACAACACATGCGCAATAGCTATATAAATGCCAATAATAATAATAATAGCCTCCTAATACACGTTTGTATTCCTGACACTATAGTGTTGCTTTAAACTGTAGTTGTTCTGGTTAAGTTCCGTTAAGTTCCCTGTGTCATTGTTCACATTTCTTCTATATATAGAAGCATTATACAGCTCAGTGACTGTGTGTATGTATGTATCTATGTGAGATTTAATTTCCGTGTACTAGGAAGGGCCCATAAAGTCTTAATGTTGCTAAATGTTCAGCATTTTAAAAGTTAAATAATATATATTTTTATTTTTGGCATGTCTCCATGTGTGCTTCTGGTATTTCCACTTTTTTATTATTATTATTCTCTTCCCATGGATTAGGTGTTAATGTAAACATCTGCATTTCGAGAATACTTTTTTAATTAGCACTAGAAACTATCCACCAGACTGCTGTAGCACCTGAATAAACATAGGCATTATGAACATAGATGCAAGTTTTTATTGCCTATTGAATTCCAAGATTTTTCCAATGGAAACTTTATTTTTTTTTAAAGACCAAACCATCTTTGTCCTTCCTCGTTTTTTTGGTTTAAACAAGTATTGGATAGATCGCAAGCAGTAGACGCAGCAATCATTTAATATAAATCTCCCAGACAACTTAGAGAAGGAAATACGAATGACAAACACACACACAAGATGCTAAATAAAGTATTGCAAATCCAGACTGCTCATGATATTTGATGGATGCTGTGCTAGGTGAAGCGACTTAGCTTCTCTCCTTCCACTTAATCTCACCCTGGCTGCATGACTACACAAACAGCCAGCTTGAGGAGCGCAGATCTAATATTGAGATAAATTGCCACATTGAATGAGTAGCTTTCACATTCTTTCTGTAGTGAATTACTAGCAGGGTGAGCCCC
Organism: Pelobates fuscus; assembly: GCF_036172605.1. NCBI lineage: Eukaryota > Metazoa > Chordata > Amphibia > Anura > Pelobatidae > Pelobates > Pelobates fuscus. Next base: position 131,896,359 of record NC_086322.1, read on the forward strand.
TTGGGTGATTTATTAAAGTGGCTCAATTTTAGCATGACTACAGTAATTCCTAAATTCTAGCTTGAAACCAATTAAGTAGTAAAAGGACTTGGAGGCAAATAAGTAACTTAAAAGATATCCCACTGTAAGATTTTGCATTTGCTTTCTTATATTTACACTTGACAGCCGCTGATTTATGGAGTACAGTGATATTAGCATTTCTAAAACATAATCTTCTGCATTAGCCTACTGACAATTTAGGTTCCTTTAAAGTACACTTTCCTCTCTTTTAAGATGAGACATATGATTGACATTGTGGAGCCAAGAAGCAATTTTTATCCATTTTAGTTAAAATTGGCAATTGCTTCAGTGTATTTTTTTTTTTTACTTGTTTTAGTGTAATAATAAAATGCTTTAGACATTTTTATTTCTACCCTGGTGCAAAATATCTCTTTACATGTTATCTAAAATAAATCTGATACCCAATTACAACTTTATATTGCAGGCCAAATGTGTTTATTTTTATTTAGTTCTGATTCTATATAAGAAAATAAAGTATGCATGCATTATGGATCACTTTTATTTTTTTTTCATGGCTCCAGTGTTTGATGTGTGATGTAATCTTACTTCTCCTGCTCGTTCTTTATGTAGTTGGATTATGCCCTGTTTTATACGACATGGATAATTAAAAGTAGGGTTTATCATCTTAGTGACCTGTTAAAGGACTGTGTAGGCTGAGTGAAGAAGGCCCATGAAGACACATGACCATCGGGTGGCCCTAAGTGCAGTATGCAACCTATGTGACTCAGTGGTGTATTTTGGATTTGTGCTGCCCTAGGCACGACTAAATTCGGACACCCCCAAAATCTAAATTTGACCCCCCAATTCGTGTCAAGGCCATTTTTTTTGACTGACAAACACATGCCCTCCTTGATACATGCACTGATATACACTCACTGACAGATTCACAGTCATTGGCACACACTGTTTAACCAACACACACTTTCACTGACAGACACACACTGACACACCCACTCACTGACAGGCACACACTCTCAGATATACATAAAATGACATACACACACTCACAGACACACACTGACAGTAAGGTGGACAGCCCCAGAACACGAGGCAAACAAGGCATTTGTCTGGGAGCTTGGGTGGCATTTTTTGGCGCTCCCATGAAAGTGCCGCCCTAGGCAAATGCCTTGTTTGCCTTGTGTTAAATACATCCCTGATGTGACTACACCAGCAGAAGCGCAATTACTTTTTTTTTTTTTGCGTACCCCTTGTTGGGAACTCCTGTCCTACAGCAGAGTAATACGATATGGTCAACGATATTATACTACCTAGTGTTTTGTTTCTGCTAACATTGAGACGTGACTGCTAGTGCTCCCATCCAAGATCATTATTTAAACTGACTGCTAAGCTGTCTGGTGATTACTGCCCATTATGCTAGACCACTGGCTACTTATAGGGCATTATGTCATGAGGCTTCTATGTAACTGATCTAGAAGAGGTGCACTTTGTACCCCTTGCATGCATTTTCCAAGTTTTATTGTTTTCATGTTTTTTACATCCTTTTTACATCCTTTGATATAACATTTGGTAGAGAAGATACACAATTATGCCTGATCACAAAAATAGTTTGGTTGGTACCTTTCCAAGACATGAAACTGTTCCAAATTTGCTGCCTCTATCTGAACTACTTGCTTGAATATATCAGCCACTGTCTGGGTATTTAAATGTATTGTGATTTAAACTTAACCCAGATGTGAAACTGTTCAAGTGTTGGTAATAAAACTGACTTTCCCTGTCTGTAGTAATGTTTGGAACATTGTAGCATATGTCTGCAATTAATATACTGACCCTTTTAACTTCCATGCAAATGGAACCCATAAGGGTGCTACATTATCGCCAATGTCATCACATTCCATTCCTAGGTTCAACATACAAAGTCCTGTCTTTCTAAAAAGTGAATAGCCATCAAAGGTAACTACATTTATTCTTATCAACTCACTAGTTCCTTGGTAGGTCTGGCGTTTATCATTGTCTATGAGAACCCCCCCCCCCCTTCCATCCCCCCACCATTTTGTATGAGAAGCGCTTGTGTTTGCTTTAATTTAAAATGAAACTATAACTAGAAGCACTAGTTTAAAAGGTGCTCCCTTAACAATGTAAAACAGAGGTGTTTGCTGACAGCCACAGTGTACTCTCTATTGAGCTACATACTGAGATCCACTACTATGGTAACATTCTCTTAATTATTATTACTCTTAGAAGACTTATTTAGTTTCCCCTCTATCATATGAAAATGAGTCTCTCACTGCGGCAAGCAGTGATTTATGCACACTCCTAATTGTCCAGAATTTGGTAGGACAGTCATTAGTTGGGATACCTGTCCTGGTATCATATGGGGCTTCAGTAAGTGTCAGTAAATGTACTCATATTTCTCTGAATGTACTCATGGCTTCCCTGCTCATAGCAGAGCACTTCAGTAGCACTCTTGGATCACTTTACATATATGCATGCCAGACCAACAAGCTCTATTTTTTGGGAACATCTGCCCTTATTTAAGAAGGGTCTGTCTCTGCAAGTGACACAGATTGCACACACCCTACTATCCTGCCACATCCTTGTCTTATATTTTTTTAGTGGGGTATGGTGATAAACATGGCATGTGCATCAGAGCATACATTTCAAAACTACACTTCATCCCCGTCTAGGTGGGTTTCTAACCTTTGAAAGACAAACATGTAAAAAAAAAAAGGTTAATGTCTTTTAAGAAGGTACCAGTATTCCCAACACCTAATCTTGGTTCAATACTACACTAGCTATAATGCTTTTCTTTATTATTTATCTCCAAATATGAAATTTACTTTATTTTTATCCATTTTTGAGGACAAATTACCCTATTTTAGTTCTGATTTCCCTAAAACCACCTGTCCAGGTGTCAACTTTTAACTACAAACTATGTAAGCCTAAATTATATATACGTATCTGTGTGTATCGCTATATATAAAAATATTTTCTCTGCGGCTCTGTTTTGAAAAAGTCAAGCGATTTTAAAGCTATTTCTAAAATGCAAACATTTCCCTTTAAATGCCTTCAAGCATTTCAAATGCTGAGGTACTGTTTAACATCACACGTCTTGCTTCTTTCAGATTGGATGCTCTAGGCAGGCAATTTATTATTAAAACTATCTTGATAACTTCAAGAACATCAAGTCGATTTTTATGCTATATTGATTAATGATAAAGATATTTTAGGACATTTGTACTTTAGTAAAAGTTGTGCTTAACAGTCTTTCCAATTCTTCTGCCTCTATCATCTTGAATTTTTTTGTAAGGTCAGCACGGCATAAAATACCCAACAATTGGAAAATAATCTTAAAAGGACACTCCAGGCACCATAACTACTACAGTGCTATTGTAAGTAGTGGTTTCACTTCTTACCTGGAGTTCTACCGAATGCTGCTCCCCACCTCCACTACCTCAGATAGAGAGCAGGAACTGACACAATTCTGATTCTGATTCTAATTCTTCTGTAGGCCATAGCTCATTGCCTACAATTGCACAATATGAGATGGAGCCATCATTTAATACTTTTTGAGTGAATTTCCTCTTGATGACATTCCAAGCAAAAGATGGACATTTTAGTGCCAGGGAAAAAAAAATTGTAGCTGCCATTGTATCCATTAAACCTGCTGTGCAGCGATTTATGGGGAAAACTCAGCACTGTGATAGAAAGTTGTGGTAGTATCATGATTGGCAGAATCGCTTCCTTTTCTGGGCAGAGCTCACGGCACAAGATACAAAGTTTGGGAGCAAATGCAAGAAACTTAAATTTGATTATTTTATATATATGAGAAGGCTGAGCCGTTAGTGTCAGGATCGGGACAGGGATCCAACACGCAGAGTACAAAGTGTAGTAGGTACGTATACCGGACCTTAGAATGGCCGGACTTAACGTAAGGAGGAGTAAGTAGAGAATGGTCAGAGACAAGCCGAGGTCGAGGGAACGAGAAGACAGGTAAGCGAGAGACAAGCCGGGTCGAAGGATAACAGAGATAAGCAGAGTAATACAAACAAGCCGGGTCAGAACCAAAGAGACAATAGACATACAAGAGCACTGAGTGACTAGACTGGCTAGAACCACGACAGGGCAATGAGCAAATGCGGGAAGCTCTATTAAATACCCCGGCTCTAGGAGGTAATCACACCCCCGACGAGTCCTGGTTCGTGTTCAGGGTTTGAGTGACAGGTCGAGCAGGCTTGGAGTCATGACGTCGGCTACTGAGCGTCACGTCATAAAAGGGCGTGGATCCCTCGCGGCCGGCGTGTAACCGACCGGAGGAACCGCGAGGAACGGAGGAAACAGCCCTTCTGAACGGGAAAACGTCTAAGTCTCTCCTCTTATCAGAGGTAGAGACTACAGGTACCTGACAGTACCCCCCCTCTCAGAAACGCCCACCGGGCGGAAGCAAACGGGACGAGATGGAAAGCGGGAGTGAAAAGCCCTGCGGAGGCGAGGAGCATGTACATCCTCCTGAGGTACCCAAGTCCTCTCCTCAGGACCATATCCCTTCCAGTCGACAAGATACTGTAACCTCCCTCGAGAAATTCGAGAATCGAATGAGAATCGAATGATGATGAATGATGATGGAGTTGATCTCGTATTCCTCCTGACCCTCAACCTGAACAGAGCGAGGGGAGGAAACAGTGGAGGAAAATCTGTTGCAAATTAACGGTTTCAGCAAGGAAACATGAAAAGAATTAGGGATGCGTAAGGCAGATGGAAGTACTAGGCGATACGCAACCGGGTTAATAAGAGTCAGGACCCTGTAAGGACCAATGTAACGAGGAGCGAATTTCATAGAAGGAACCTTTAAACGAATGTTTTTTGTACTCAACCATACCCTATCACCAGGAACAAAAACAGGAGCCGCCCTTCTGCGTTTATCAGCGTGTTTCTTGAACAACATGGAATTATGTAGGAGAATTTGTCGAGTCTGATCCCACAACTTCCTCAGATTGGCAACATGAACATCAACTGACGGTACCCCTTGGGAAGGAGAGACCGAGGGAAGAATGGAAGGATGAAAGCCATAATTCATGAAAAAGGGGCTAGAGCGAGTGGAATCACAAACAAGATTATTGTGTGCGAACTCTGCCCAAGGAATCAAACCGACCCAATCGTCCTGATGTTCGGAAACAAAACAACGCAAATATTGTTCAATTTTTTGATTGGTACGTTCAGCAGCTCCGTTAGACTGAGGGTGATAAGCAGAAGAAAAATTCAATTTGATGCCTAATTGAGAACAGAAGGATCTCCAGAAACGTGAAACAAATTGGGAACCTCTATCGGAAATAATTTCGGAAGGTATCCCATGTAAACGAAAAATTTCTTTAGCGAATATTTCCGCCAATTCAGGAGAAGTCGGAAGTTTAGGTAAAGGCACAAAATGAGCCATCTTAGTAAACCTATCGACTACAGTGAGAATAACAGTCTGTCTTTTAGAACTAGGCAAATCAACAATAAAGTCCATGGCCAAACAGGACCATGGTCTCTCTGGAATGCCCAAGGGCTGTAATAGACCACATGGAAGAGTATGAGGTTGCTTAGTCTTAGTACCGATCTGTCAGGGTACCTGAAGTCTCTACCTCCGAGAGAGGTAGAGACTTAGACGTCCATCCGTCCGGACGGGCTGTTTCCTCTGTTCCTCGCGGTCCATCCGGTCACGTAAACGCCGGCCGGTCACGTAAACGAGGGACTCACTTCCTTTTCTAGCATGACGTCCGGAAACCGACGTCATGACGCCAACCCGGAACGACCTGTCACTCAATCCTTCAGAGACTAATCAGGACTCGTCGGAGGCGTGTCTACCCTTCCGAGCCAGGGTATTTAAACTTGCTTCTCCCATTTGCTCATTGCCCTGTCGTGGTTCTAGTCTGCCTAGTCACACAGTGCTCTTGTATTTCTGTTATCCCTTTGGTTCTGACCCGGCTTGTTTGACTTACTCTGTTTATCTCTGTTACCCTTGACCCGGCTTGTTCCTCGCTTACCTGTCTTCTCGTTCCCTCGACCTCGGCTTGTCTTTGACTATTCTCTATATTCTCCGTACGTTAGTCCGGCCATTCTAAGGTCCGGTATACGTATCCTGTACCTGTTTGTACTCTGCGTGTTGGATCCCTGTCCCGATCCTGACATTACGACAGGGCCAATGGATCCTGCAAGTACAAACAGTCAGCTTGGTCCTTCTGATCCTAGGTTCGGAGCCATGGAGCACAGAATGGATCAGATGGCGCTAGCACTACAGGCGTTATTGTCTCGTGCTAATAACCCGCCAGAGGAGACGCGTACTACTTCTATTTCTCCTGTGAGTTCAGGCCTAGAGGTAGCCACTGTAGGTGCCTCTTCCCGTATTACACCACCAGTACGTTATGGTGGCTCACCTGAGAAGTGTCGTGGTTTCCTTAACCAGATCAGTATCCACTTTGAATTACAACCTCGCTCCTATCCTACAGATAGGGCGAAGGTTGGATTTATTATCACCTTACTCATTGAGAAAGCTCTGAGATGGGCCAACCCATTATGGGAGAATGATAAGCCTTTGGTATATAATTATAATGCCTTTGTAGCTGCCTTTAGAAGAACTTTTGACCCTCCTGGTAGAAAGGTCAATGCAGCTAGATTACTGTTGCGCCTGAGACAAGAGAACCGAACTCTTGTGGATTATGCACTAGAGTTCAGGTCTTTGGCGGCAGAAGTTAAGTGGAACGAGCAGGCATATATAGATGTATTTTTAAATGGGCTATCAGATGTAATCCTCGACGAGGTTGCTACTAGAGAGCTTCCTGAAAATTTGGAGGATTTAATTTCATTCATTTCTCGTATTGATGAGCGTTTACGAGAGAGACAGAACACTCGAGAGAGGAACCTTAGACCTTCATTTAAATTAGCTCCCGCATTTCAAAGTCCTGATTCCACTACCTCACTATGTCCTGAACCTATGCAGATACTCGCCTCTCAGAGGAGGAGAGGCAGTACAGGAGAAGGGAGGGATTATGCATGTATTGTGGAGTCAGAGGTCACCTACGCCTGAATTGTCCTAATCGTTCGGGAAACGCTCGCACCTAAGTTTCTCTAGAGGACAGGCCTTGGGTGTTTCTATTTTGTCCTCTACGCATAATTATAAAGATCACAGGCTTCTGCTACCAGTTTCTTTAACTTGGGAAAGGGGAGTACTAAGGACCATGGCTTTGATAGATTCCGGTGCTGCTGAGAATTTTATCGATCAAGCCTTTGCTACTAAACACACTATCCCATCCCAGTTAAGGGATACACCCTTGGCCGTTGAGGCCATAGATGGTAGACCTTTACTTGAGCCTGTTATCTCTCGTGAGACCATCCCAGTTAGCTTAACTGTTGGTATCTTACACGAGGAAAACTTATCGCTTATGCTTATTTCATCCCCTTCTGTTCCCATAGTCCTGGGTTACCCATGGTTAAAAAGACATAACCCTATTATTGATTGGGAGTTAGGGGAGATACTCTCATGGGGCCAGGGTTGCCAGGAGAATTGTTTACGGAGGGTTTCCCCATTGGGTGTAATTAACACACCAGGTAGTTCTACCCAGTCTACAGAGATACAGATACCGCCCCTGTACCTAGACTTAAAAGCAGTATTCGACAATAAGAATGCTGACACTCTACCTCCACACAGGACCTTTGATTGTAAAATTAACTTACTACCTGGTACCATGCCTCCGAGGGGCAATGTATACCCCCTATCCACTAAGGAGAATTCAGTTCTAGAGGAGTATATTCGGGAGAATCTAGACAAGGGATTCATTAGGAGATCTTCTTCTCCTGCCGGGGCTGGTTTTTTTTTTGTTAAAAAGAAGGATGGTTCACTAAGACCTTGCATTGATTACCGAGGTTTGAATAAGATAACCATCAGAAATGCCTATCCGATTCCCTTGATTACCGAGCTGTTTGATCGTCTGAAAGGCTGTAAAATTTTCACCAAGTTGGACCTCAGAGGGGCATATAACTTGGTGAGAATCCAGCAAGGACACGAGTGAATGACAGCGTTCAATACCCGTTATGGGCATTATGAATACACGGTCATGCCTTTTGGTCTTTGTAACGCACCTGCAGTATTTCAGGATTTGATTAATGAGGTTCTTAGGGAATTTCAACATGATTGTGTTATTGTATACCTGGATGACATACTGATACACTCTAGAGAGGTTGAGACCCACCACAGACAGGTCAGAAAGGTATTACACAAACTCCTGCAACATGGCTTATACTGTAAATTGGAGAAATGTAGCTTTGACCAGTCTCAGATAGACTTTCTTGGATACGTGATTTCTGGGGAAGGCTTTAAGATGGACCCTGACAAACTCCAGTCCATTTTAGAGTGGCCTTTGCCTAAGGGACTCAAGGCTATTCAGAGGTTTATTGGTTTCTCCAATTATTATAGGCGCTTCATTAAGGGATACTCTTCTATTATTGCACCTATTACCAATATGACCAGACAGGGGGTTGACACTAAGACGTGGTCTAATGAAGCTCTCGCTGCTTTCAAGACTCTCAAGGATCTTTTTGCTTCTGCTCCAATTCTAGTCCATCCTGATACGACTCTGCCGTTCCTACTCGAGGTCGATGCCTCTGAGACAGGCGTAGGGGCTGTTCTGTCGCAAAGGTTAGGGGTGGATAAACCACTACACCCTTGTGGTTTTTTTTCTAAGAAACTGTCTGGCCCTGAAAGTAGATATGACATTGGCGACAGGGAACTCTTAGCGGTCATTATGGCCTTAAAGGAGTGGAGACATTTATTGGAGGGGACCTTACATCCTGTTACTATTTTAACGGATCACAAGAACTTGTCTTATATTGGGGAAGCTAAGCGACTGTCCGCCAGACAAGCTCGTTGGTCCTTATTTCTGACCCACTTCAATTATGTGCTTACTTATAGACCTGGTTCTAAGAACTCCAAAGCCGATGCTTTGTCTCGCCAATATGAACCGTCTACTATATCTGAACCGGTTCTTTCCTCTATAGTTCCGAAATGCAATATTATCGCCAACACGAATCTCAGGATTCACTCTCCGTTACTTGCCGAGATCATTAAACTGCAACATCTAGCTCCTAAACAGTCTCCTGAAGGTCGACGTTTCGTTCCTCCTGTTCTACAACTGGAACTGTTGCAATGTTTCCACAACAGCAAGGTGGCTGGACATCCTGGTATTCGCAAGACATGTGCTTTGATCTCTAAGGACTTCTGGTGGCCTGATTTACGGAAGGATATTAAGGATTTCATCGGTGCATGTGAGGTTTGTACTAAGACCAAGCAACCTCATACCCTTCCCTGTGGATTTCTGCACCCCTTAGAGGTTCCAGAGAAGCCATGGTCCTGTTTGGCTATGGACTTTATTGTCGATTTACCTATCTCTAAAAAACAGACTGTTATCCTCACCGTGGTTGACAGATTCACCAAGATGGCTCACTTCGTTCCTCTGCCTAAACTCCCGTCTTCTCCCGAATTGGCGGAGATATTCGCAAGGGAGATTTTTCGATTACATGGGATACCCTCCCAAATTGTATCTGACAGAGGTTCCCAATTTGTTTCCCATTTTTGGAAGTCCTTCTGCTCTCAACTGGGTATCAAATTGAATTTCTCTTCTGCCTATCATCCTCAGTCTAACGGAGCTGCTGAACGCACCAACCAAAAGATTGAACAATATTTACGTTGTTTTGTTTCCGAACACCAGGACGATTGGGTTGGTTTGATTCCTTGGGCGGAGTTTGCACACAACAATCTCGTTTGTGATTCTACTTGTTCAAGCCCCTTCTTCATGAATTATGGCTTTCATCCATCTATTCTCCCTTTGGCTTCTTCTTCCCAGGGGGTGCCGTCGGTTGATGTTCATGTTGCCAATTTGAGGAAGTTGTGGGATCAGACTCGACAGATTCTTCTGCACAATTCTATGCTGGTTAAGAAACACGCTGATAAACGTAGAAGGGCGGCTCCGGTGTTTGTTCCAGGTGATAGAGTATGGTTGAGTACAAGAAACATCCGTTTAAAAGTGCCTTCCATGAAGTTCGCTCTGTCAGGATCGGGACAGGGATCCAACACGCAGAGTACAAACAGTAGCCAGATACGTATACCGGACCTTAGAATGGCCGGACTAACGTAAGTAGTACAGTATAGAATGGTCAAAGACAAGCCGAGGTCGAGGGTAACAGAAGACAGGTAAGCGAGAGACAAGCCGAATCAAGGGTAACAGAGATAAGCAGAGTAAGGTAAACAAGCCGGGTCAAAACCAAAAGGGATAATAGAATACACAAGCACTGAGTGACTAGAACAAGCTAGAACCACGACAGGGCAATGAGCTAATGAAAGAAGCTCTGTTAAATACCCTGTTCAGAGCAGTAACCACGCCTCCAAGGCGTCCTGATTGGTCCTGCAGCAATTGAGTGACAGGTCGTTCCGGAGGAGTGTCCTGATGACAACTTCCTGCCTAGATGCTGTAAAAGGCAGTCACTCCCTCGCGGCCGGCCTTGCATGACCAGATAGACCGTGGGGAAGGGAGCCATCAGGCCGTCTGGATGGAGGAACAGCTAAGTCTCTACCTCTTTCGGAGGTAGAGACCACAGGTACCCTGACAGTACCCCCCCTCTCAGATACGCCCACCGGGCGGAATACACCAGGGCGAGAAGGGAATCTAGAGTGAAACGCCCTGCGGAGACGGGGAGCATGCACCTCCTCCTGAGGTACCCAACTTCTCTCCTCAGGACCATAACCCTTCCAATCGACCAGATATTGCAGTCTCCCCCGGGAGATTCGAGAATCAACGATGGAATTTACCTCATACTCCTCCTGACCCTCCACCCGAACTGAGCGGGGAGGGGCGATCGTGGAGGAGAACCTGTTACATATTAATGGTTTTAGCAAGGAAACATGAAATGAATTAGGAATGCGTAAGGCATTAGGCAACGCTAAACGATACGCAACTGGGTTAATTTGAGACAGTACCCTGTAAGGTCCAATATATCGAGGAGCAAACTTCATAGACGGCACTTTTAACCGAATGTTTCTAGTACTTAACCATACTCTATCGCCTGGAACAAACACCGGTGCTGCCCTTCTATGTTTGTCAGCGTGTCTTTTAACCAGCGTAGAATTGTGCAGAAGGATTTGTCGAGTTTGATCCCACAACTTTCTTAAATTGGCAACATGAACATCCACCGACGGTATCCCTTGAGAAGAAGACTCCGAAGGAAGGATGGAAGGATGAAAGCCATAATTCAAGAAAAAAGGGCTAGAATGCGTAGAATCACAAATGAGATTGTTATGTGCAAACTCCGCCCAAGGAATCAAACCGACCCAATCGTCCTGGTGTTCTGAAACGAAACAACGTAAATATTGTTCAACTTTTTGGTTAGTGCGTTCAGCAGCTCCATTGGACTGAGGATGATAGGCAGAGGAGAAATTCAATTTGATGCCTAGTTGGGGGCAGAATGATCTCCAAAAACGGGAAACAAATTGGGAGCCTCTGTCAGAGACAATTTGGGAAGGTATCCCATGCAAACGGAAAATCTCCCTGGCGAATATCTCCGCTAATTCGGGCGAAGATGGGAGTTTAGGTAAGGGAATGAAGTGAGCCATTTTAGTAAATCTGTCTACCACAGTGAGGATGACAGTCTGCTTTTTAGAAATAGGCAAATCAACAATGAAGTCCATTGCCAGGCAGGACCAAGGCTTTTCAGGAACCTCTAAAGGGTGCAGAAATCCGCATGGAAGCGAATGGGGTAGCTTGGTCTTGGTACAAACTTCACATGCCCCGATGAATTCTTTAATATCCTTGCGTAAGTCAGGCCACCAAAAATCTTTAGAGACCAGCGCATAAGTCTTGCGGATGCCAGGATGCCCAGCCACCTTGCTGTTATGGAGACAGCGTAGCACCTCCAGTTGGAGAGCGGCAGGAACGAAGTGTCGATCCCCAGGAGTCTGTTTGGGTGCCAAATGCTGAAACTTCATGATCTCAGAAAGCAATGGAGAGTGAATCCTGAGATTCGTGTTCGCGATGATATTCCCCTTAGGAACTATGGAGGACAGAAGTGGTTCAGTTATAGTGGATGGTTCATATTGACGAGACAAAGCATCGGCTTTAGAGTTCTTAGAACCAGGTCTATACGTAAGAACATAATTAAAGTGAGTGAGGAACAAAGCCCAGCGAGCCTGCCTGGCGGACAAGCGCTTAGCCTCCCCAATATAAGACAAGTTCTTATGATCCGTTAGAATAGTAACAGGGTGTAGTGTCCCTTCCAGTAAATGTCTCCACTCCTTTAACCCCTTAAGGACACATGACATGTGTGAAATGTCATGATTCCCTTTTATTCCAGAAGTTAAGGGGTTAAAGCCTTAATGACCGCTAACAGTTCCCTCTCCCGATGTCATATCTGCTCTCAGGCCCAGAAAATTTTTTAGAGAAGAAACCACAAGGGTGTAACGGTTTATCCACCCCTAACCTTTGAGACAGAACAGCCCCAACTCCTGTCTCAGAAGCATCGACCTCGAGCAAGAAAGGCAGAGTCGTATCAGGATGAACTAGAATGGGAGCTGAGGCAAAAAGTTCCTTGAGAGTCTTAAAAGCAACAAGAGCTTCCCCAGACCAGAACTTAGTATCAGCCCCTTGTTTGGTCATATTGGTAATAGGCGCAATGATAGAGGAGTAACCCTTAATGAAGCGCCTATAGTAGTTGGAAAAACCAATAAACCTTTGGATAGCCTTGAGTCCTTTGGGCAAAGGCCAGTCTAAAATAGATTGGAGTTTACCAAGATCCATTTTAAAACCTTCCCCAGAAATCACGTACCCAAGAAAGTCTACCTGAGACTGATCAAAACTGCACTTCTCCAATTTGCAGTATAGACCATGTTGCAGAAGTTTGTGTAACACCTTTCTGACCTGTCTATGGTGAGTCTCAATCTCCTTAGAGTGTATTAGTATGTCGTCCAGGTAAACAATAACACAATCATGCTGAAACTCCCTAAGTACCTCATTAATCAACTCTTGAAATACTGCAGGAGCATTGCATAGTCCAAATGGCATAACAGTGTATTCGTAATGGCCATACCGGGTATTGAATGCCGTCATCCACTCGTGACCTTGCTGGATTCTCACCAAATTGTAAGCCCCTCTGAGATCTAACTTGGTGAAGATTTTGGAGCCCTTAAGACGATCAAATAACTCGGTAATCAGTGGGATAGGATAGGCATTTCTGACAGTGTTTTTATTCAAGCCTCGGTAATCGATACACGGTCTCAGCGTACCATCCTTCTTCTTAATGAAAAAGAACCCCGCCCCGGCCGGAGAAGAAGACCTCCTGATGAATCCCTTTTCTAAATTCTCCTGAATATACTCCTCTAGAACCGAGTTTTCCTGAACAGACAAAGGATATACATGACCCCTCGGAGGCATAGTCCCGGGTAGAAGCTTAATTTTACAGTCAAATGACCTGTGTGGCGGCAAAGAATCTGCATTCTTCTTGTCAAACACTGCCCTTAAGTCTAGGTAAAGGTCTGGTATTTGTCTTTCTGTGGCCTGAGTAGGGTTCTCCTGTATGCAGGGCCGGCCTTAGGCATTTTGACGCCCTGTGCGAAAAATCTTCACAGCGCCCCCCCCTCCCCCCCGTCATCCATGTATGCTGTAATGTTTGTGTTGTCTGTGTATGTGATAGTAGGTGTGATGACTGTGTGTGATATGTATGCTATGTGTGATATTTGTAATGGGTGTATTAACAGTGTGTGATATGCGTGTATTGGTTGTATGTGACACACACACACACACACACACACACAGTCAGACGGCCATACACACACACAGGAAGACATCCACACACACACACAGGCAGACAGTCATACACACACAGACACACAAAGGCAGACAGTCTCACACACACAGGCAGACAGTCAGTCATACACACAGACACAGACAGTAATACACACAGACACACACAGAGGCAGACAGTAATACACACAGACAAACACGCAGACAGTCATACACACAGACACACAGAGGCAGACAGCCATACACACAGAGGCAGACAGCCATACACACAGAGGCAGACAGCCATACACACAGAGGCAGACAGCCATACACACAGAGGCAGTCATACACACAATCACACACACAGAGGCAGACAGTCATACACACAGACACACACACAGAGGCAGACAGTAATACACACAGACACACACACAGAGGCAGACAGTAATACACACAGACACACAGTGGCAGACAGTCATACACACACACACAGGCAGACAGTCTCACACACACACACAGGCAGACAGTCTCACACACAGAGACACACAGGCAGACAGTCAGTCATACACACAGACACAGACAGTAATACACACAGACACACACAGAGGCAGACAGTAATACACACAGACACACACACAGGCAGACAGTCTCACACACAGAGACACACAGGCAGACAGTCAGTCATACACACAGACACAGACAGTAATACACACAGACACACACAGAGGCAGACAGTAATACACACAGACACACACAGAGGCAGACAGTAATACACACAGACACACACAGACACACACATGCAGACAGTCATACACAGACACACACACACATGCAGACAGTCATACACAGACACACACACACATGCAGACAGTCATACACAGACACACACACACAGGCAGACAGTCATACACAGACACACACACACAGGCAGACAGTCATACACAGACACACACACACAGGCAGACAGTCATACACAGACACACACACACAGGCAGACAGTCATACACACAGACACACACACACAGGCAGACAGTCATACACACAGACACACACACACAGGCAGACAGTCATACACACAGACACACACACACAGGCAGACAGTCATACACACAGACACACACACACAGGCAGACAGTCATACACACAGACACACACACACAGGCAGACAGTCATACACACAGACACACACAGGCAGACAGTCATACACACAGACACACACAGGCAGACAGTCATACACACAGACACACACAGGCAGACAGTCATACACACAGACACAGTAATAAACACAGGCAGAGAGTCACACTCACCTGACAATCCCACAGTTACCTGTGGAGTTCATTGTTGAGGCAGTGCAGCTCCTGGTGACTGTTTGGTGGGGAAGTAGGGACTCCTTCCTGCTTCCCCTGCAGCAGTTTTCCGGCGCTATTAGCTCCGCCCCCGCCGCACGGTAAGCTCCGCCCCCGCTGCAAATTTAAAAAAAAAAAAAAAATTTTTTTTTTTTTTTAAATCCACGGCGCCCCCTGCTACATGGCGCCCTGTGCGGCCGCACAGCTCGCACACCCCTAAGGCCGGCCCTGCCTGTATGTTAATATTAGCTAATGGAGAAACCTTGCACAAACACCGATCCTGGCAGCCCTGGCCCCACGAGAGTATCTCCCCTAATTCCCAATCGATAATAGGGTTATGTTCTTTCAACCATGGGTACCCCAGAACTATGGGAACGGAAGGAGACGAAATGAGCAGAAGAGATAAATTCTCCACGTGTAGGATACCAACATTTAACTCAATGGGTATGGTCTCACGAAAGATAACAGGGTCTAGTAGTGGTCTACCATCTATGGCCTCAACGGCCAAGGGTGTCTCCCTTAGCTGGGATGGGAAATTGTTTTTACTAGCAAAGGCTTGGTCGATAAAATTCTCAGCAGCACCAGAATCTATCAAAGCCATAGCCCTTACTACTTCCCCCCCGCAAGTTAAGGAAACTGGTAGTAGAAGCCTGTGATCTTTATAATTAGGAGTAGAGGACAAAATAGAAACACCCAAGGCCTGTCCTCTAGAGAGACTTAGGTGCGAGCGTTTCCCGGGCGTTAGAACAGTTCGAGAGTAAATGACCCTTAGCTCCACAATACATACACAAACCCTCTCTTCTCCTGTACTGTTTTTCCTCCTCAGAGAGGCGGGTATACCCTATCTGCATAGGTTCAGGAAGCAAAGATACCGTGGAGTCAGGACTTGGAAAAGCGGGAGCTAACCTAAAATAAGGTCTCCGGTTCCTCTCTCGAGTGTTCTGTCTCTCTCTTAAACGTTCATCTATACGAGAGATGAACGAAATTAAATCCTCTAAATTCTCAGGGAGTTCTCTGGTAGCAACCTCATCAAGGATTACTTCAGATAAGCCATTCAAAAATACATCCATATACGCCTGCTCATTCCACTTGACCTCTGACGCCAGAGACCTGAACTCTAGTGCATAATCCACCAGTGTTTGGTTCTCCTGTCTCAGACGCAACAGTAATCTGGCTGCATTAACCTTTCTACCTGGAGGGTCAAATGTTCTTCTAAAAGCAGCTACAAAGGCGTTATAGTTATAAACTAATGGGTTATCGTTCTCCCATAATGGGTTGGCCCATCTCAGAGCTTTCTCCATAAGTAGGGTGATAATAAATCCTACCTTTGCCCTATCTGTAGGATAAGAGCGAGGTTGCAATTCAAAGTGGATACTAATTTGGTTTAAGAAACCACGACACTTCTCAGGAGACCCACCATAGCGTACTGGGGGGGTAATGCGAGAAGAAGCACCCACTGTGGCTACCTCTAGACCTGAACCGACAGGAGAAACAGGGGTATTACGTATCTCCTCTGGTGGGTTATTGGCACGAGATAATAGAGCCTGTAGCGTAAGCGCCATCTGATCCATTCTGTGATCCATGGCTTCAAACCTAGGATCAGGAGAAGCCAGCTGACTGTTTGTACTTGCAGGATCCATTGGCCCTGTCGTAATGTCAGGATCGGGACAGGGATCCAACACGCAGAGTACAAACAGTAGCCAGATACGTATACCGGACCTTAGAATGGCCGGACTAACGTAAGTAGTACAGTATAGAATGGTCAAAGACAAGCCGAGGTCGAGGGTAACAGAAGACAGGTAAGCGAGAGACAAGCCGAATCAAGGGTAACAGAGATAAGCAGAGTAAGGTAAACAAGCCGGGTCAAAACCAAAAGGGATAATAGAATACACAAGCACTGAGTGACTAGAACAAGCTAGAACCACGACAGGGCAATGAGCTAATGAAAGAAGCTCTGTTAAATACCCTGTTCAGAGCAGTAACCACGCCTCCAAGGCGTCCTGATTGGTCCTGCAGCAATTGAGTGACAGGTCGTTCCGGAGGAGTGTCCTGATGACAACTTCCTGCCTAGATGCTGTAAAAGGCAGTCACTCCCTCGCGGCCGGCCTTGCATGACCGGATAGACCGTGGGGAAGGGAGCCATCAGGCCGTCTGGATGGAGGAACAGCTAAGTCTCTACCTCTTTCGGAGGTAGAGACCACAGGTACCCTGACACGCTCCTCGTTATATTGGACCTTACAGGGTGCTAACTCGCATTAACCCAGTTGCGTATCGTCTAGCTCTTCCAACTGCCTTACGCATCCCTAACTCATTTCATGTTTCATTGTTGAAACCACTAGTCTGTAACAGATTTTCCTCCACATCATCCTCTCCTCGCTCTGTTCAGGTGGAGGGTCAGGAGGAGTATGAGGTTAACTCTATTATCGATTCTCGAATCTCCCGGGGGAGAGTACAATATCTGGTCGATTGGAAGGGATATGGTCCTGAGGAGAGGAGTTGGGTACCTCAGGAGGATGTTCATGCTCCTCGTCTCCGCAGGGCGTTTCACTCCCGCTTCCCATCTCGTCCCGGTTCCTTCCGCCCGGTGGGCGTATCTAAGAGGGGGGGTACTGTCAGGGTACCTGAAGTCTCTACCTCCGAGAGAGGTAGAGACTTAGACGTCCATCCGTCCGGACGGGCTGTTTCCTCTGTTCCTCGCGGTCCATCCGGTCACGTAAACGCCGGCCGCGAGGGACTCACTTCCTTTTCTAGCATGAAGTCCGGAAACCGACGTCATGACGCCAACCCGGAACGACCTGTCACTCAATCCTTCAGAGACTAATCAGGACTCGTCGGAGGCGTGTCTACCCTTCCGAGCCAGGGTATTTAAACTTGCTTCTCCCATTTGCTCATTGCCCTGTCGTGGTTCTAGTCTGCCTAGTCACACAGTGCTCTTGTATTTCTGTTATCCCTTTGGTTCTGACCCGGCTTGTTTGACTTACTCTGTTTATCTCTGTTACCCTTGACCCGGCTTGTTCCTCGCTTACCTGTCTTCTCGTTCCCTCGACCTCGGCTTGTCTTTGACTATTCTCTATATTCTCCGTACGTTAGTCCGGCCATTCTAAGGTCCGGTATACGTATCCTGTACCTGTTTGTACTCTGCGTGTTGGATCCCTGTCCCGATCCTGACAAGATCTCACACACTGCAATGAAATCCTTAATATCCTTTCGTAAAGAAGGCCACCAGAAATCTTTAGAGATTAAGGAATATGTCTTGCGAATGCCAGGGTGCCCCGCGAATGCCCAGGTGCCAGATGTTGCAACTTCATGATTTGGTCAAGCAGTGGAGAATGAATTTTAAGACTTGTGTTGGCGATAATATTGCACTTGGGGACTATAGAGGATAACACTGGCTCAGATACAGTAGAAGGTTCATATTGGCGAGACAAAGCATCGGCTTTAGAATTCTTAGAACCAGGTCTATAAGTGAGTACGTAATTGAAATGGGTGAGAAATAAAGACCAACGAGCTTGCCTGGAGGACAATCGCTTGGCCTCCCCAATATAGGACAAGTTCTTGTGGTCCGTCAAAATAGTAACAGAATGTAAGGTCCCTTCCAATAAATGTCTCCACTCCTTTAAAGCCATGATAACTGCTAGTAGTTCCCTGTCGCCAATGTCATATCTGCTCTCCGGGCCAGATAGCTTTTTGGAAAAAAAAACACATGGATGTAATGGTTTATCCACACCTAACCTTTGGGACAGGATAGCGCCTACACCCGTCTCTGAGGCGTCTACTTCGAGTAGGAAAGGCAGAGTAGTATCAGGGTGAACTAAAATTGGTGCGGAAGCAAAAAGTTCTTTGAGAGTTTTGAAAGCAAGAAGTGCTTCAGTAGACCAATTCTTAGTGTCAGCCCCCTGTCTGGTCATATTGGTGATAGGAGCAATAATTGACGAGTAACCCTTAATGAAGCGCCTATAATAATTGGAGAATCCAATAAACCTCTGAATGGCCTTGAGGCCCTTAGGTAAGGGCCAGTCTAAAATGGACTGGAGTTTATCCGGATCCATCTTAAACCCTTCCCCAGAAATCACATAACCAAGAAAGTTTGTCTGAGACTGATCAAAACTACATTTCTCCAGTTTGCAGTACAAGCCATGTTGAAGAAGTTTGCGCAAAACCCTTCTGACTTGTCTGTGGTGAGTCTCAATGTCCCTAGAATGTATAAGTATATCATCCAGGTATACAATAACACAGTCATGTTGAAATTCCCTAAGAACTTCATTGATCAAGTCCTGAAATACTGCCGGCGCATTGCAGAGACCAGAAGGCATTACGGTATACTCGTAGTGCCCATATCGAGTGTTGAACGCCGTCATCCACTCGTGACCCTGCTGAATCCTCACCAAGTTATATGCCCCTCTGAGATCTAACTTGGTGAAAATCTTGGAACCCTTTAAACGATCAAAGAGCTCGTAATCAAAGGAATCGGGTAGGCATTTCTAACGGTTATTTTGTTCAAACCTCGGTAGTCTATGCAAGGTCTCAGCGTACCATCCTTCTTTTTAACAAAAAAAAACCCAGCCCCGGCAGGGGAGGAAGATCTCCTAATGAATCCTTTGTCTAGATTTTCACGAATATACTCCTCTAGGACTAAGTTCTCTTTAGTAGACAAAGGGTATACATTGCCCCTGGGAGGCATAGTACCAGGGAGTAGATTAATCTTACAATCAAAGGTCCTGTGTGGAGGTAAAGTATCGGCCTTCTTTTTGTCAAATACCGCCTTTAAGTCCAGGTACAGTGGCGGTATTTGTACTTGTGTAGAGTCGGTAGACTGAGTGGGTGCATTAACTATGCAAAGCGGTGAGATTCTCTGTAAACACTTCTCCTGACAATTCTGACCCCATGAGATTATCTCCCCTAATTCCCAATCAATAATAGGGTTATGTCTCTTTAACCAAGAATACCCCAGGACTATGGGAACAAAGGAGATGAAATGAGTAACAGCGATATGTCTTCCTCGTGTAAAATACCAACAGTTAAGTTAACGGGTATGGTTTCACGAAAAATCACAGGCTCAACTAAAGGTCTACCATCTATGGCCTCAACGGCCAAGGGCGTCTCCCTTAACTGAGATGGAATAGTGTGTTTAGTGACAAAAACTTGGTTGATAAAGCTCTCAGCAGCTCCGGAATCTATCAATGCCACAGTCTCTACTACTCCCCTCTCCCAAGTTAAGGAAACGGGTAGCAGAAGCCTATGATCTTTATAATTATGAGTAGAGGACAAAATAGAAACACCCAAGGCCTGTCCTCTAGAGAAACTTAGGTGCGAGCGTTTCCCGATCGATTAGGACAATTTAGGCGTAAGTGACCTCTGACTCCACAGTACATACACAGCCCCTCCCTTCTCCTGTACTGTCTCTCCTCTTCTGAGAGATGAGTATTGCCTATCTGCATAGGTTCTGGAAAAGGTAAGGTTTTGGTCTCAGGACTTAGAAATGAGGAAGCTAGTTTGAAGGAAGGTCTACAGGTTCTATCTCGAGTGTTCTGCCTCTCTCTTAAGCGTTCATCAATGCGAGAGATAAAAGAAATTAAATCCTCCAAATTCTCAGGAAGCTCTCTAGTAGCAACCTCATCAAGTATTACATCTGATAATCCGTTTAAAAATACGTCTATATAAGCCTGTTCATTCCATTTAACTTCTGCCGCCAAGGACCTGAACTCTAGTGCATAATCCACAAGTGTTCGGTTATCTTGTCTAAGGCGCAACAGTAATCTGGCTGCATTGACCTTTCTACCAGGAGGGTCAAAAGTTCTTCTAAAAGCAGCTACAAAGGCATTATAATTATATACTAACGGGTTATCGTTTTCCCACAACGGATTGGCCCATCTCAGAGCTCTCTCAACGAGTAAGGTGATAATAAATCCGACCTTCGCCCTATCTGTAGGATAGGAACGGGGTTGTAATTCGAAGTGGATACTGATTTGGTTTAAAAAACCTCGACACTTCTCAGGAGAACCACCATAACGTACAGGTGGGGTAATACGGGAGGAGGCACCTACAGTGGCTACCTCTAAACCTGAACTTACAGGAGAGATAGAATTATTACGCATCTCTTCTGGTGGATTATTAGGACGAGATAAGAACGCCTGTAGCGCTAAGGCCATCTGATCCATTCTATGTTCCATGGCGTCAAACCTAGGATCGGAAGGACCAAGCTGACTACTTGTACCTGCAGGATCCATTGGCCCTGTCGTAATGTCAGGATCGGGACAGGGATCCAACACGCAGAGTACAAAGTGTAGTAGGTACGTATACCGGACCTTAGAATGGCCGGACTTAACGTAAGGAGTAAGTAGAGAATGGTCAGAGACAAGCCGAGGTCGAGGGAACGAGAAGACAGGTAAGCGAGAGACAAGCCGGGTCGAAGGATAACAGAGATAAGCAGAGTAATACAAACAAGCCGGGTCAGAACCAAAGAGACAATAGACATACAAGAGCACTGAGTGACTAGACTGGCTAGAACCACGACAGGGCAATGAGCAAATGCGGGAAGCTCTATTAAATACCCCGGTTCTAGGAGGTAATCACACCCCCGACGAGTCCTGGTTCGTGTTCAGGGTTTGAGTGACAGGTCGAGCAGGCTTGGCGTCATGACGTCGGCTACTGAGCGTCACGTCATAAAAGGGCGTGGATCCCTCGCGGCCGGCGTGTAACCGACCGGAGGAACCGCGAGGAACGGAGGAAACAGCCCTTCTGAACGGGAAAACGTCTAAGTCTCTCCTCTTATCAGAGGTAGAGACTACAGGTACCCTGACAGTTAGGCAAAGCCCGTAATTGTGGGAGGAGTTACCTGGCCTATTAATACACAGACCTCCCCTTCTTCTGGGCTGAGACTGTCTGGTTCAGTGCAGAACCATCTACATCCGATTTAAAGGTCATCAACACAAACTGCCTAAACTCCAAACAAGCTGGTCTTGGCCTTGTGCGGCCCATGCAAGTATGCATTTTACCTCATTCTAGTTGAAAAAAAAAACAGCTGCCTCCTTCGAAGCTCATGGGGCACTGCCGCGTCCGGCCCAGCCATGGCTTTTCAGGTTGCTGTTTGTGCGTTTATTACAACAAAACCGTTTGTTCATTCAGCTCGCGTTGGGCCATGCTGTCCCTGACATTCAACATGTATTTGCCACATGTTCAGCCTTTCACTAACTATGGAGGCATTCGCAATTCATTCCGTATTCTGCCCTCATTCGGATATGGCGAGTTTTCACTACTAACGCCAATTAGTAATCATACATAGCATCATTGTGATACCTCAATTAGGTTCATACATTCTGCTTACTGTATTAGGCCCTCATTTGGCCATATCAGTTTCATCATATGCAATTCATTTAGTCACCCTGCATTTTAATGTTTAATTAATGCTATGCCATATATTTCGTTTTTTCATATTTGCAGATTATTATTGTCGGCCCACACAGCCTTAATTATACTTGTCAGCTTTGAGTAGATCAGCATTTGTTACTTATGTTTACCAGGCCTCTTCCAGCTTAATTAGCTTTATGTATTCTGTATATCTGCCCTCTGGGTATTCAGGCACTCATTGGGCTTACATTGTTTAATAATTATAGGGCTTGGTGTTGCTACTGACTGTCTAAATTGATGTCAGGCCCAAACTTAGGCCTATACATGTGGTTAGCATTTATGGTACTGTTATGTTATTAATCTTATTTCATTGTCCATCACTACTTACATTGTTTAAGACCTCTCTGGGCTCTGTACAGGCCTGGTTAAGTGAAATTTAACATAATGTTGGTCATAATTAGGTCTGCTCTGTTGTTAAGTAAGATAGAAGAAGTGCATCTACACCTCCTACAGGAAGAGGTGTAGGGAGCACTAAGGTCAGGAAGGTGGTTCCAGATCCACCAAAGGGCTTGTACCCGAAAAAAGGTTATAAAATTCAGGAAAGTTATTTGAGACTCAAAAAATGAGAATCAAAACTGGTTTTTTAATGTATTACAAGGTACTCAACAGTATAAATGTAACTCCTAACCCAACCATCAGCACTGAATATACACAATTAGAGGGAGGAAACAACCCCCCAGTATTGGCATACAAGGATACAATATAAAATTATACTCTCCAATTAGTGTCTCCCAGGAAATTAAAACAAAAAAGTTTTATTATAGTTCATATAAAATTGCATGGAGACAACAAAAGGTGCATTAGACGCACCGAAACGCGCGTCGGGTTCCAGCTTTGTTTAATTTTATTTTTGCACAGTATGTCACTATGGTAGCACTAGTTGTTTGATTTAATATTTACTTTAACTGTCAGCACTGATGGAGTCTCTCTTGTAGCCAGTTAGCTGTTTCTACTTGTCTTTTCTTTCCTGCTGATAGGGACAGCATAGAACACCCTCGAAGGTGTTTCTTAGGAGTTGCAGGGCATATACCTCTAATTCTATGGACTTTCATCTATGTCACAGATATACATCTTAGGTAATCGTTGCCTGCTGTCTCCACTTTCCCCATAGGGATAGAATAGAACACCCTTGAAGGTGTCTAACTCTGGAGGGATAGGGTTTATACCTCTGTGTATGGACCTCTATATATGCTGCAGATACATATTTAGGCAATCTTTGCCTGTTACCTCTCCCTTCTTAATAGGGGTAGTATAGAACACCTTTGAAGGTGCCTATCCTTGAGTAATAGGGACTATACTTTTGATCTCCAACTTTATCTGCTTCCTCTAGATTTTGCAACATTGTTCTCACCAGTGAGAGTTTCCTCTTATTGATGTTCAGGAGAAATAGCTCAATTTATGATCACCGTGTTTAAATTATGAGTTACAGGGTGGATACACTGTCATTGAGACATTTACGTCTTCTCTAAATTAACCCTCTGTATACCTATATATTGACTGGTATCATATTTATCCACTCAATCTGACCTGGGGATTTATCATAGCCAGGCCTGGCAGAGTGGTGTATGGCACCTATAGACTCCTCTCTTTCTTAACTACTTGGTATACTATATATATATATATGTTTATACTTCTTTTTTAGCTCCAAGTTTTGTTGTCTCCATGCAATTTTATATGAACTATAATAAAACTTTTTTGTTTTAATTTCCTGGGAGACACTAATTGGAGAGTATAATTTGATATTGTATCCTTGTATGCCAATACTGGGGGGTTGTTTCCTCCCTCTAATTGTGTATATTCAGTGCTGATGGTTGGGTTAGGAGTTACATTTATACTGTTGAGTACCTTGTAATACATTAAAAAACCAGTTTTGATTCTAATTTTTTGAGTCTCAAATAACTTTCCTTAATTTTACTGCTCTGTTGTTATACAGACATATTCACGGCCCTCATCTAAATATTTTATTTTTACACTTCAAATCAAGACATGCCACAAACTAGGTCTGCCACTTGGGTGTCACCAATAACATCACCAATAATATACTACATTGCAACCGATCTACTCAAATAATTTCAACATTCATTAAACCCCATTTAATTGTGTCATTATGCACCTGTAACTTCTCATTAGGTCCTCATTTGGCCACCCTGCATCTAGGTATAGTTTGACCTTCACTATCATAGGAAAGTGACTATATATTGCCCTATTATACTGCGTTTAACCCCTTAAGGACACATGACATGTGTGACATGTCATGATTCCCTTTTATTCCATAAGTTTCGTCCTTAAGGGGTTAAGTACACTACTCAGTGTAAAAATAAAAATAAATAAATAAAACCAGATTGAATACTAGAGCATCACTCACACTCAATTCACAGTCCATTTCAATAACTTTGGTAAAACTAACCTACATTTATTCAAGCCATAATTATTACTTTACATACACCCTATTATACACCCGGCCGGCCCTCACTAGGCCTTCACTCCATACATTACATACAGCCCTCTATGGGCAATCCACTATGACAAAATTTCTTTCTGCTACACATTTGGAAAATTACATACAACATTTCCAGATTTACAAGGGTCAACTACAACCCTGTCATACTATGGTTGACTATTCCTTCCAGCCTTGTTATGCCCACACAATTCCTTCCTTTACAACCCTCTCTCTGTGCTCCTGAGAACCAAGAACCCCTCATTACACATTTAACCGTATTCGGGCCTCCTCGTTCTGTCACTGTTTTACCTAAGCCTTGTATAATCCACAACTCCTGTCACAGGCACTTACTAGATCTTACATATGTTGCTTCCTGCTAGTAAACTAGAGATGTTCTAATCTTTCTCGTGCATACTTCAGGTCCTTCTTGTGGAAGGACGCACAGTGGGAACACAGCACTACTAGGTATATCTTTCATATCCATATTGACAATCATAAGTTCTATTACTATCCTTCACCCCATCTAGTCCATTTCTTCTATCCCTTCTTATCATCCTGTTGCTCATTTTTTAATCCTTAATCACAGGTATTTTATACCCTTACCTCATACCATACTGGACATATTTTCGTTAATGTTCAGATTGTGTCTTTAGGTTCCTCTCTGTGATATTTATTTCTCAAGTTCAACCACACACTAGTTGGGCAAGATACGTAGTTTCCAACATTCTTTCTATCAATTCATTACATTTCTATTCCCCTACATTCCTTAGAGATAGATCAACTGGCTGTTAAGAGTATTGGTGTGTGCCATATTATTGTATATTTGTAATTCAGTTATGCAAGGCCTACACCCATTCTCATGTGGTGGTATTCGTTCATCAGCACAACTCATAGCTAGAACCTTGCTCTTACCTCTCTAGGATTTATATATGGCCTCACATGTTACTGCCACTCTTTTGAATCTCTTACTTGTCACTGAGAGGCCAACATTTACACCACATCGTTCGGTGGCCTCAGTCCCTCGGCCAATTCATAACTAGAGCCTCTCAGAACCATTTGGCACGTACTAGGGCCTCACCTTTCCCTCATTTATCAAATTTTTCGCCATTCAGCACTATGAAAGCCGCCAGTTGTTTTACTATTACCTACATGACTGTCACATTTTCTCTACATGTATTTGGCCTATCTTAAGGGCCACAGAAGCAGCCGGACTAGGAAAATGTCATATTCCTAATTTTCAAGTTGCTCCCAGTGAATCGGTCCCAGTGGCATTTGCAGGCTATTTGGTGAACTAAGCATTCTACTTTGCCACCCGCGTTACGTTTGGAGCGCAGAAATGCACAAACTATTCAATATAATCTCTCGGTATGCTCCTCTGGTATGGCAGCACTACATTATCTACATGAGTGTAACGATTATGGAACCGAATACCATACCCTGAAGCAGATGTGTCTTTTGTATCTGGTACATGCTTGGTTCCCTACACCAATTTGAATTTCTGGAAATACATTAGACTTGATTTCATTGCAGTTCAGCCTCCCTGCAGACTAAGAGTAAGGTATTAGATATAATCTAATGAGTATTCAGGAGTAGTTATAGTGAATGAAATATACTGTTAAAATAGGAGCAGTGTTTCATAAATGTATAAAAATATATAAAACTGAATATAACTTAATAAAACTTAATACAATTCAATTAAAATACCAAT
Source organism: Pelobates fuscus (assembly GCF_036172605.1). NCBI lineage: Eukaryota > Metazoa > Chordata > Amphibia > Anura > Pelobatidae > Pelobates > Pelobates fuscus. The sequence continues at coordinate 131,923,080 of NC_086322.1, forward strand.
GTATGAAAGTCCCAATGATTTCAATAATTGCAGTCTCAGTTTGCTATAAGTATCAAAACAATATGTTGATACAGTTTATGCAATGTTTCTTGTATCAGATAGCTCCAGCTATTGGACCAGCTGGGCTTTGTCTGATGAACGAGCTATTTGTATATAGTACAATAACAGTGATATTTTCTTCGATTGGTGTGGTATCAATGATATGTACACTGCATAAAAATGTATGTACTTTAAGATCATATATATATTTTACTCCGTTCTACAAAGAAATAAAGTGGAGATCCATAGTGCTTACTGTGTTGAATACTTGAATAAAATTGCTAAATTTAAATGCACTCACAATTTGACGATTTATACCAAGTGTTTATGGAAAGGCTTGTTGTTGGGGGTAGTTATCACAGTCCTGCAGTTCGGCCGGTAGATGAAAAAACTGTAAGGTAAGGTGCCGCGTGCCTGTCACTGTTCTCCCCTTCTGCGTTCCAGTGCAACTCGGTAGGGAAGCAATTTGTGGTAAGTGCCGAAAAGTGTCCTGTCCTTACGCGTTTCGTAAATAATCTCTCACTTCATCCGAGGCTGGCATGCAAGTAGAGCTATTGGGTTTAAATAGCTGACTAAGTCCTTTCGGCTTTGTTAACCCGTCATGGTGCAATTTGTACATGCTTGTTAAATACAGAGCATTAACTGCAGGTTAAAAACGATACATTAACATAAAAGCTTAACATAGGTACCCTATGTTATGTAAATAACTTGTGAGAAAAAAGATACATTTGATACTCTTCTGACGGATAAATTATATTTAAGATGTTGTTCTTTTAAGAAGGAAGCCAAAATAAATATATTTGGCTAGAGTTAAATAGGATAATCATATACCTAAAATTATATATGTGATTAGTGAATTTGTAAGGTCCCTCAGGTTTTAACCCTTCAGATGCAAACATAGCAGTTTCAGAGAAACTGCTATGTTTACATTTGGGGTTAATCCAGCCTCTAGTGGCTGTCTTCCGGACAGCCACAAGAGGCGCATCTGTGATGCTGGATGCGAATTTCGCATCCATCGCACAGTGCGTCCATAGGAAAGCATTGAGAAATGCTGCGCATGCGCATTCCGCTCCACTAGGGAGCTGACGTTAGACGGGGAGGAGAGGTCACCAGTGCCGAGTGAGACCGGCGCTGGATAAAGGTAAGCTGCTGAAGGGGTTTTAACCCCTTCAGCGCCATGAGAGGGGGACCACCTTAGGGCACTATAGTGTCAGGAAAACCGCTTTGTTTTCCTGACACTATAGTGATCCTTTAATTGATGGCTGAAGTATGTTGGTACTTCTGCCTGTGTTGTCTTATGTAAATTAATTTGCCACAAATGTCCTTAATAGTGCAAGTAATGGTTCAAGAACTTGTCATGATTAATAATTTCAATAATACATTTGGTATTGTTAAAAACAATTATAGGGGAAAACAGTGGAGAATGTTAATTTAATTAGAGTAGAATAGATGTAATAATGTGAATAAGAATAAGAATACATAATATTTTAACAATCAGACATTATTGATAAAGTTAGTATTGATATACAAGAATCTTTTAAAGATTATATGGTATTGAGAAGCCCTTTTTTAAAGGAAGTAGCTTAGGGGAATAGTTATTATATATGATGGTTTTAATTTGCCCTATATTGGGTATAAGAGATCTTACTTTATTAAAATGCTGAATTCCTTAAAAAAATTTATAGAAATCAAAAAATTATAAAAATTGAAAACTACAAAAAAGCATTTAATTTGAAATCCACGTTTAACCCTTTGGGTTCCAAGGTGTCTAACTAAAAAAAATCAATTTTGCTTCTGCTTTATCTAGTTATTTTTCTAGGTCTCCTCCTCTCAATGGGATGTTGATCTTGTGTATTGCCATGACATTTAGACCCATCGGATTTTTTACATGTATCATGTCGAAATGTTTTGAGAGATTGTGTGAGTGAAGGCCATTTTTAATATTTCTTATATGTTCACCTACTCTAGTTTTGAGGGCTCTTTTGGTCCGTCCTATATAAAATTTGTTGCAAAGACAGCTTATTCAATAAATAAGACCTGTGGTATTACAATTTAGATGTGTTTTTATTTTAAAAATTTTCTTTCGTTTGAGGATGAATACATTCTTTAATATGTGAAGGTTGATCAGGATTATTTATGCAGGCTCTGTATTTTTTACATTTCCAAAAGCCTGTTTTTGTCTTTAAATATATAGGATTCATTTCTTTTTTTCTTTTTGTTCTTGGTGCTAATAGTGTGCTTAAATTGGGGGCCTTTGAGTGAATAATTGTTGGTCTATGGCCTAATATTCGTGTAATTGAGGATCTCCTTTAAGAATATTCCAGTTCTTTTGTAAAATGTTGCGTATCTTGAGTGATTGGTTGTTAAATCTTGTTATGAACCCTGGAATATAGTTAGTTAGTTATAGTTAGTTGTAAGAATTTTCAGTTTGGTCTCTAAAATTTGTTGACGTGGTATTTCCATAGTTTTTTTTTTTTTTTTTTTTTTTTTTTTGTCAATCAGTTTTTTATTGAAGGCATATGGGATAGGTTACAGAAGAGAAAACAAGGATAATGTTCTAATAGGTTACAGCTTCGGATAAATACAACAGTATTGTGTCACATTTCCAGATTAGCATTGCCTCTTTTTTTTTTTTTAAAGTAAAGTATGAGTGTGAATTTATGCAAAACCGTAGCAAATAAGGGTTAGTAAGAATGACATATCCTATGTCCAAGTTAACATTAGTCGCTTTAACATTAGTCGCTTTAACATTAGTCGCTTTAACAATAGTCGCTTTAACAATAGTCGCTTTGACAATAGTCGCTTTAACAATAGTCGCTTTAACAATAGTCGCTTTAACATTAGTCGCTTTAACAATAGTCGCTTTAACAATAGTCGCTTTAACATTAGTCGCTTTAACATTAGTCGCTTTAACATAAGTCGCTGTAACTTGTGTCGCTTAAGTATGTGTTGCTTTAACACGTGTCGCTTAAGTATGTTTCGCTTTAACATGTGACGCTTTAACATGTCGCTGTATCATCAGACTTTTCATTAGTACCAGAGCTTAAACGAGTTATACAGTATGTACTAATAAAAATAATAGGAAAAAAAAAAAAAAAACATTAGCATGATAAGAGCAGGAGAGATAACATATACATAACGGTCAGATGTGAGGACACCGTGTCGGTTTCGTGCAGGTTGCAGACCTGGATGGTTGCAGAAAGGGCTGGATTGCGTCCATTGCGAAAAGATAGAGGTGAGTAGGGCTGTGTCGGGTTTCGGGTGCCGTAATTCCTGCCAGGGTATGTAAAGTCCCAGTGGGCTACTCAGCCGATGCCCCTCTGTGTTAGGCCGCCGTAGCTTGGTTGCCAGTGTCCAGCGAGTGCTTCACAGTGGTGTATAATGTAGCAATTATGAAGGTAGCTTTGCAGAGACATACGGTGAATAGGCAGGTTGTGGTACCATTACGCCAGGTTGTAAGTGTTCGTCAGCTTGTGGTCTGGCCTTTTATGTCTGGGTCTTGGTTTCATTTAGCCGATCCCCGTCAGCATTATGGTTGATGTTGGTTGGAGGGGTATTTGGTTGTTCAGCTGCGGAGGTGTCAGGTGGGTCAACGTGGAGGGGAATGGAGAAGCTTCTCCCAGCTCCAGGCTTTAGATTGGGCCCACACCTCGTGTCCACAGACTCGGGTACCTCTCGGGACCGGGTCTTTCCCATTGTGGGCGCTGTGGAGGGCCCTGATGGTTCTCCGCCGCCGGCGGCGGGCGACCCTCCTGCGGTGTGGTCGGTGTTTTGGAGTGAGTCTCCTGTTGGGCCCCTGCCTAGGAGGGAGTTCCGCCAGTAAGTGTAAGGCGGTTTTGCCCGGGGTCTGCCCTCTCCGTCTCGCGGCCTCCAGCTGCCCCATTACCTCATGTTGGTTGGGGGTTCGTTGAGCCCTCCGCTGCTCCAGTTTCTCCCAAAAGCTTTGCAGCAGAGCATCCAGGCGTTCGTGAAGAGGCTGAGGGGACGCAGGCTCGGCCTTAAGGTTTGTGGCCGCCATTTTGTGGTACTCAGCCTGCTGGTTTAGAGCCTGCTGTGGAGTGTCTGCAGCGTTTTTGGGTCGACAATACATGTTAGTGGGGACCGGGATAACCCCCGCCGGTCCTGGGGGGGGGAGGGAAGTCCGATACTGCGGGTGCTGCATGGATTGGTGAGCTGGGAGAGCGGCCGTCTCTCGCCAGCCCTGTGAGATGTAGGCCTCGTTCCTTCGGTCCAGCATCACAGCGGGCATTTAGGCTTGTGAGGTGTCCCCCGGTACCCCTTCCCTTGTGTAGCAAGGCAGGGTGAACTGGAGTGCAGGATCTGTCGATTTCCCGCTGATTTTCGCCGAAAACCAGGTGCAGGCTCTGGAGCTTACAGTAAGCGTGTCTGTGCAGCTCCCCGGTCAGGCTCCGCCCCCCATAGTTTTGATTTTAGCTTGGTTTAGGATATCTTCAGAGTAGCCTTTTGCTTGAAATTGGAGTTTCATTTCCTCTTTTTGTTTAGTGCAGATTTCAGGTTCTGAACAGTTGCGTTTTATTCTTCTAAATTGGCTAATTGCAGACTATGTCCAGCGTATCAGGGAAAGGGAAAATCCTTTCTGGGCAACGATGCTTGTTTCCCATATGGATCTGCAGTCTTTCCTTAGTCCTCTGAACTTTACTATGCACCTTACACAAGGGAGTTCATTCATTTCCCATCCGCTTAACCTGCTCCCAGGTTCACCTGTCAACAGTAGGGCTGTTACATTCGAAACATGCTTGAGCAGTCCTGATCATGTCGCTAAACTTTCTATCCCACCAGAACAGGGAAAAACATGTTCACTCCACCATTGTCCCTTATTTCTGGACTAATACAGTCACCCACACTGAATTACAGCCAATTTCATTGTTAACTAGGTCCGTGGCAAATTTCCCAAAGTGACACAAAACCTACCCTCTTTTAGTAAATCAGCAGCATGGGAATTATTACCGGTCAGTCCCCCTCACTAACAATAATAAGGTTGATTAGGAAGAGATATGGCTTGAAGCATCACAGAAGCTCTACTTTGTCCCCATACCAGGCTGGCACAACATAGCAACCGATGAGGTGAATCGATAACAATTTTTCATATTCTTCCGAACGGTGGCCAAACAACCTACCAAACTCCTACATTCCAGGATTTAATTGCTGGCACACACAACACTGGGCTCTGGCCATTTTCAATAAACTCACTTCCGCATATCAAATCATCAAACCATACTCATTCCATGGCGACGTTCACATATTTTTTTTCCACGTCAACCTTTAACTAGATCACAACACTTAAAGTTACTCGAATACAGCCATTAACATTTTCAGGTAATTCTAAAAGAATACGCGCTGCTCCTGCTAACTCTAGTAATATACCAGTACATATCATCTAATGGCTAGGACAGTAGAGTCATCTGCATATGCCATATATATTCCTTAGCCAGAGTGGGAATTGAGACATGCATTTAAGTATCGGTTATGTAATGTCAACACGTATTCAGTGTTAAACTTTTTGCCCTCTTTTACAGGCCTACCCGAACGTCGGTTCCGGCACACCACAACCGACTTACACGACCATTACTATAACTCGGCTTATTGTATACGACCACAAATATATATATATAGGTATATATATATATATATATTTTTTTTTTTTTTTCAGTTATTTAATAATATTCAAGGCATGGCTCAGTGTGGTAAAACATGTTCATCATGGCAATCCATTACATTGTATCACAGGCCCATTAATATGCAAATATTTGTATGGCATCCTGGGAGAGATTCCCTAGTATGAATATGCACTTATACTATTAAATGGAGATGGCCAAGTACAGTGTGTGGGATGATGTCAGTGCAATTAAAGGGAAACTTTAAGCACCCAGTTCATTTCATTTCAATGAAGTTGTGTGGGTGCCATGTGACCCCCTTTTAATTACACAATACAACACCAAGTGAACCCCTGGCCTTTATGCAAGCTAGAACGTGTTGTCCACAGATTTGGCAAAAAATGATTCCTACCAACACATGATGCTTCGTCGAAGAACTTGCCTGGGATGTGGGCTGTGTTACATTCGGTATTGAAGTTTTTTTTTCTTCCAAATTTATAAAACTGAAATGTAGCATTGTAAAGTACATTTATGTGAGTTGAATATATTCCTAAACCTTTAATCCTAGAAATTTCCTCCCTCTCCTTTCCTGCTGTAGTAATTTTTTGTGATATAATACATACCTTGATAGCTAACACAAGAGATGTAGGATTATGTAAATAACACCCATCACAACTCCTCATTTCAAAATATATCTTAACCAGAGAAATCACAAAATCAAGTCCAAATTTATAGTTCATTTACCTTGAAGCAAAACTTCCTCTGTGCTCTCTCTCCACATGCGCCTCTAATCACAAAGACATCTTTCGCCAGAAGAAAAAATATTACATTATGGAATGATTCAATTCTACACAGTGCAATAGAGCAGATTTTAGTACTGCAGATTATTCCAAATCCATACAACGAAAGGAAGTCCATAAATATTCTTTACATTTGAACTGTTCACCATCAGGGCCGGCCTTAGGGGTGTGCGAGCTGTGCGGCCGCACAGGGCGCCATGGAGCAGGGGGCGCCGTGCGGCCGCACAGCCGATTTAAAAAAAAAAAAAAAAAATTTATTTTTTTTTTACATTTGCAGCGGGGGCGGAGCTTACCGTGCGGCGGGGGCGGAGCTAAAAGCGCCGGAAAACTGCTGCAGGGGAAGCAGGAAGGAGTCCCTGCTTCCCCACCAAACAGTCACCAGGAGCTGCACTGCCTCCACAATTAACTCCACAGGTAACTGTGTGATTGTCAGGTGAGTGTGACTCTCTGCCTGTGTGTATTACTGCCTGTGTGTGTATGACTGTCTGCCTGTGTGTGTGTGTGTGTCTGTGTATGACTGTCTGCCTGTGTGTGTCTGTGTGTGTGTGTTACTGTCTGTGTGTGTGTGTGTGTATGACTGTCTGCCTCTGTGTGTCTGTGTGTATGACTGTCTGCCTCTGTGTGTGTGTCTGTGTGTATGACTGTCTGCCTCTGTGTGTATGACTATCTGCCTGTGTGTGTCTGTGTGTGTGTGTGTGTGTGTATGACTGTCTGCGTGTGTGTGTATGACTGTCTGCGTGTGTGTGTATAACTGTCTGCCTCTGTGTGTATTACTGTCTGCCTCTGTGTGTTTGTCTGTGTGTATTACTGTCTGCCTCTGTGTGTGTGACTATCTGCCTGTGTGTTTGTCTGTGTGTGTGTGTGTGTATGACTGTCTGCGTGTGTGTGTGTATGACTGTCTGCATGTGTGTGTATATGACTGTCTGCCACTGTGTGTCTGTGTGTATTACTGTCTGCCACTGTGTGTCTGTGTGTATTACTGTATGCCTCTGTGTGTTTGTCTGTGTGTATTACTGTCTGCCTCTGTGTGTGTGACTGTGTATGACTGCCTCTGTGTGTATGACTGCCTCTGTGTGTATGACTGTCTGCCTCTGTGTGTATGACTGTCTGCCTGTGTGTGTCTGTGTGTGTCTGTGTGTTTGACTGTCTGCGTGTGTGTGTGTGTGTATGACTGTCTGCCTGTGTGTGTGTGTATGACTGTCTGCTTGTGCATGTGTGGATGTCTTCCTGTGTGTGTATGGCCGTCTGACTCTGTGTGTGTGTGTGTGTGTCACATACAACCAATACACGCATATCACACACTGTTAATATACCCATTACAAATATCACACATAGCATACATATCACACACAGTCATCACACGTACTATTACATACACAGACAACACAAACATAACAGCATACATGAATGACGGGGGGGGGGGGGGGGGGGCGCTGTGAAGATTTTTCGCACAGGGCGTCTAAATGCCTAAGGCCGGCCCTGTTCACCATATTAACTTATAAATCATCCCCACCCGTATCTTTTGTCTTTCCTAGTCTCTTGTGTTTCACATATCTCCCACACCACCTTGATTGCAAGTTAGCAAGCAGAGCTCTCAACATGATATGTGTCTCTCTATCATATATATCAGCGGTGCATGCTCAGGCACTGTATATGTCATACACTTGAAAGTGGATCTCTTATGTTTCCTCATTTTACATATTACAGCAGAGCAGTACATACTGTCTACCTCTTGTGTTTGTAAAATATTTTGTTTTTACATGTGTTTTTTAATTTACATTTTGATTTCATGAGTTCAGTGGCGGCTCTAGACTTGCGAGGCCTTAGGCAAAACTCAAACATGAGGCCCCCCACTAACACCATTAGTGAAAAAAAATAGCAGTTGACTTTTGTGTGTATAAGAAGCTGTAGATATATTAAAGGGCGGGCTTGCAGTGTTGGATGTAGTGACCTAGTCTCTGTATTCATCGTTCAGAGGCTTGCATTGTTATGGCTCACTGTGCCGCTGCATTGTGAGCTCTCTGACTGTACTTATGGCATAAATTGCAATAAACAAATTTAAATTTGCAATTAGGCCAATTGTTTATACATGATCGCGAGGTATGGTTGCATAGCCTGGCAGTTGTGTGTGTACATAAGTGCTGGTGTGAAGGGGTTATTAGAAACAGAAATTTTTATTTTGGTTGGGCTTTTAAAAAAATCTGTCACAATGTGTATTTATCTGGCTGTGTGTATTTCTGAGTGTGTCTTGCATTGTTTACCTGTGTGTGTGCCTGAGAGTGTGTGTCTGACAGTGAGTATCCTTGTATCTGTATTTATGTTTCTCTGAGCATGTGTATGTTTGTGTACTGCCTGTGGCCTTTGGACACTGAGTTTTTGATGAAGCTATGTTTTATGACAGTATAATGATTGCCTTCACGGGGTGAGAGGGTGAGTAAAGGGGTAAATGTGGCAGGGCGTGAGTGTGACACAATGAGGGTGGGTGAGTGTAATATAGTTTGAAGAGAGAGTGTTACAGGGTGAGAGGAGGTATGCATGACAGGATTAAGGGATTAATGTGATCGTGTGAATGTAGCATGCTTGGGGCATGAGTATCACAGGGTTGGGGTGAATGTGGCATGGTTGGAGAAGTGAGTTTTACATGAATGTGACATGATTAAGGGGGGTTAATTGAGAGAGCAAGTGCAACAGGATTAGAGGCGTTATTGTGACAGGTTGAGTGTGGAAGGGTTGAGGGACTGTGACAGGTTTAGAGGTGTTAATGTGATGTTAGGGGTGTGACAAAGCTGGGGATGAGTTTGGTACGGTTAGAGGAGGGAGTGTCAGGACGAGGTAAGGTGGGTGTGACAGGATTGGAGGGGTTTATTTGACAGGGTGATTGTGACAGGGTGAATGTCCCTGAGTAGAGTGTGATAGGGCTGGGAGGTGAATGTGACAGTGGGAGAAATGATGAGTGTGACAGGATTAGGTGGATTCATGTTATAGGGTAAGTGCTGCATGATTGGATTGGGTGAGTGTGACTGAATCAGGAGGAGTTAATATAAGTGTGTGAGGGTGACAGTGTGTGTAGGGGTGGTAGCAGTGTCTGGGGGGTGTCAGTTTGTGTTGGGGTAACAGAGTGTATAGAGGGGGGTGCCATAATGTGGAGGGGGTGACAATGTGTATGGGGGGGTGCCAGAATGTAGAGGGGTGACCGTGTGTATGGAGGGGGGTGCCAGAGTAAAGAGGAGAGTGTATGGAGGGGGTTCCAAAGTATGTGGATGAGGGTGCCAGAGTGTATTGAGAAGGGTGCCAGAGTGTGGAGGGGTGACAATTTGTATAGAAGGGGGTGCCAGAGTGCAGAGAGTGGTGCCTGTGTGTGCGGAGAGTGGTGCCTGTGTGTGCAGAGAGTGGTGACATTGTGTATGGAGGGGGTGACAGTGTGTATGGAGGGGGATGCAAGAGTGTGGAGGGGGGTGCCAGAGTGTGGGGGGGGGGGGTCACAGTGTGTATGGAGGGGGGTGCCAGTGTGTGCGAAGAGTAGTCACAGTGTGTTTGGAGGGGGTGACAGAGTGTGTGACAGAGTGTGAGAGGTGGGGTGATATAAGTGTGAGAGATGGGGTGACATCAATGTGAGAGGGTGGGTGACAGTGTGAGAGGGTGGGTGACAGTGTGAGAGTGTGGGTGACATAGTTACTGTGGTAACCCGCATCAACGCTCTGAATGGCTAGAGATTGAGAGACACTTCAGTCTGGAGCTCACACCCGGCGGAGCTGCAGACTGAAGGCTCCCAGGGCAGACCGAGTGGATGGGCCTCGGTCATAGACCAAGAACCCAACAGTTCAGTTTGCCCTAAGGTGATTTAGGCGGCCGTGAGGCCTCTGACAGCGCGAGGCCTTGGGTGGCTGCCTAAATCGCCTAATTAGAGAGCCGCCTCTGCATGTGTTTGCTGACGCAGTTATTGATCCAACTCTACGTTCGTTATATAACCTACTTGTGGGCATTCAGAATGGTCATAGTACTGAGGGTCTGGACACATTTGGGGGTGTGAAACCTACTGTTCATGCAAATCTAAGGTGACATGCTTTTTGTTAGCTTTTGCTTACAATTGTGGGTCATTTTCATATCACTTGAGTTGGCTCATGATGTTAAATGTATATTATATAATATAAGAATACAATGATATAACTTGAACATTTTTCTACATAATAAAATGTAAACTAAAAGTGTTGCATATATTTCTCTTCGTGGTCTTATATTCTTTACACAGCTTGGGGTACTTTAGTAATTTGACAGCTACTCTGAATGGTAGGAGAGTTAATCTCTAAAACCTCTTGCACTGACGAGAACGGTGAGTCTGTGAGTCAGTTTCAGCATTTCTGCTTTGTCTTTTTACATTTTATGGTGTGATCGTGCCAGTCCAAACAAGGATGGATCCCATAAAAACTGTAACCCATAAGATAAATGATATGTATGTATGTATGTATGTATGTATGTATAACTAACAGATATATCACCAAAAGGTGACAAACACAGATAGTGAAATATTTTACAATGAGTGGTACTTAACTTTAGATCACGAATAACAGCCTCCCTAGGTCGTTACCCAGAAGCGACCTATATCATATATAGAGAACCACAACAAACAATTCGGGATATGGCTGTGTAAATCTACAGAAAAGACATAAAATAAAACATAGTGTGATATTGTAACAACACAATTTCGTTATGCGCAGCAATATTTGCACTCACTAGATGTAGACAAGTGTAAGCGTTCTCAAGGTGCCTCCCCCGATGTAATGGGAGGCCAACAGATCTCTCTAATCACCTCCAGGTAATTATTCCACCACAAGACTTCCACGGGTCAGGGTAAAACAATTTAGAAATGTATTCAATAAAAAAGTAAGCAGTCACCAACAGTTCAGTTACTCTTTTGGATCAACAGCAAAAAAACAAATGTGAGGAAGGCTGAACTTGATGGACGCAAGTCTCTTTTCAGCTATGTAACTATGTAACTATGTAACCAATCAGCATAGGATATGAAGAGCAGGAAAGAAAAAAGTCCTACGCGTTTCGTTCTAAATGAACTTCCTCAGGGACCGCAATAAAAACAATTGAAATGTATCAAAACATGTTACAAACAAACATATCCTAAAAAAAAAAACTCTTCCCTGTGTCCTTAAATAGGGCTAATCCCTAAGTCCATTGGTGGATTCAGTGGGCGTGTAGATCTTTTTCTATTTGGATTGGAGAAGGAATCTTCCTTCATCAGCTGTTTCTAGCTTCTCCAATTGGTGTGGAATAAAATTGGCGCCCTTTTTTCGTCAGAAAACCGGAAGTGGCCTTCATCGCCAAAACCGTAAGTGACGTCGCGGGTACATCCGCGTTCCAAATGCGTTCCAGCGGCCATTAATCTCTATGGCAACCGGACGTACAAACTCAGCTGCAATTCATGTAGATCGGAGGAGAAGTAATTGAAGCTCAAAATTCTGCTAAGAAAACATGTGTTAGCTATATTTGACTCAAGACACCCTCATTCGTTATTCATATATCACTATACAGTGGATGTTAGCAGCTTTTGTAGCTAGTCAAACTATATCATCTATATTAACTCCCAATTAAACATAAATTATATTCATCAAAATTGAACAATATAAAAGACTGTTTTATATAAAATAAGAAAGTGCAATGTATAAAAGTCAAAAGGATGTTTCTCTAAGTGTAAAAAGAACTCCAATCCTATAAGTAAACACACACATCTATTATTTTTAAAGGGATATAATATCCTAGATCCCAAGTATGGAGTGTTTAACCAAACAATTCATTATATATCCCCATTTGATGGATCTATAATAATTATTCTGTGCCATATACCGTATATACTCGAGTATAAGCCGACCCGAATATAAGCCGAGGCCCCTAATTTTACCCCCCAAAAACTGGGAAAACTTATTGACTCGAGTATAAGACTAGGGTGGGAAATGCAGCAGCTACTGGTAAATTTCTAAATAAAATTAGATCCTAAAAAAAATATATTAATTAAATATTTATTTACAGTGTGTGTATATAATGAATGCAGTGTGTGTGTATGAATTCAGTGTGTGTGTATGAATGCAGTGTGTGTGTATGAGTGCAGCGTGTGTGTATGAGTGCAGTGTGTGTGTATATGAGTGCAGTGTGTGTATATGAGTGCAGTGTGTGTATATGAGTGCAGTGTGTGTATGAGTTCAGTGTGTGTGTATGAGTGCAGTGTGTGTGTATATGAGTGCAGTGTGTGTGTATATGAGTGCAGTGTGTGTGTATGAGTGCAGTGTCTGTATGAGTGCAGTGTGTGTGTGTGTGTGTGTGTGTGTATGAATTCAGTGTGTGTATGAATGCAGTGTGTGTGTATGAGTGCAGCGTGTGTGTATGAGTGCAGCGTGTGTGTATATGAGTGCAGTGTGTGTATATGAGTGCAGTGTGTGTATGAATGCAGTGTGTGTGTATGAGCGCAGTGTGTGTGTATATGAGTGCAGTGTGTGTATGAGTGCAGTGTGTGTGTATGAGTGCAGTGTGTGTGTGTGTGTGTGTGTGTATGAATGCAGTGTGTGTATGAATGCAGTGTGTGTATGAATGCAGTGTGTGTATGAGTGCAGTGTGTGTATATGAGTGCAGTGTGTGTATGAGTGCAGTGTGTGTGTATGAGTGCTGTGTGTGTATGAATGCAGTGTGTGTATGAGTGCAGTGTGTGTGTGTATGAGTGCAGTGTGTGTGTGTATGAGTGCAGTGTGTGTGTGTGTGTGTGTGTGTTGCAGAGCCTTGGTGGGGGTTGGGCAATTTTATTATTATTTTTTTTATTATTTTAATAATTTTTTTATTATTTTGTATTATTATTTTTATTTTATTTAATTTTTTTGTTATAATATTATTTGATTTTATTATTATTAATATTTTTTTTCGTCCCCCCTCCCTGCTTGATACATGGCAGGAGGGGGGCTCTCACTCCCTGGTGGTCCAGTGGATGGGCACTGTGTAGGAGGGGGCTGGCAGAGCTCTTACCTCTTCTGCAGCTCCTGTCAGCTCCCTCCTCCTCCGCGCCGGTCCGGTCAGCTCCCCTGTCAGCTCCCAGTGTAAGTCTCGCAGCCGCACTATGACCCCGCAGCTCTCGCGAGACTTACACTGGGAGCTGACAGAGGTGCTGAACGGACCGACGCGGAGGAGGAGAGAGCTGACTGGAGCTGCAGGAGAGGTAAGTAAGAGCTCTGCAGCCCCCACAGACCCCTGTCTGTATTATGGCAATGTAAGTTGCCATAATACAGACAATTGACTCGAGTATAAGCCGAGTTGGGGTTTTTCAAAAAAAAAATGTGCTGAAAAACTCTGCTTATACTCGAGTATATACGGTATATAAACCCTTGGAACAACTTATAATTATAATCAAAATACAAAAAAAAGCTTTTGTCCTCCCCCCTGGCCCCCACCCCTGAGCGGTGGATGGGAGCCCTAAATTCGAATAAGGGGGGACCTAATGTCCTCCCCCCCGGCCCCCACCCCTGAGCGATGGGTGGGGGCCCTAAATACTAACAAAGCGGGGGGACCTAATGTCCTCCCTTCTGGCCCCCACTCCTGAGCGGTGGGTGGGGGCCCTAAATTAGAATTAGGGGGGGACCCCAGTGAGAATCGCAGAAGCTCCTCTAGCGGCTGTCAATGAGACAGCCACTAGAGGCTGGATTAACCCTCAGTGAAACATAGCAGTTTCTCTGAAACTGCTATGTTTTCAGCTGCAGGGTTAAAACCATGTAAAAGCCATGTGTTGCGGCCCCAGCCCGCGCAGAGTAAGCGCCCGTGCGCGGGGGGGGGCCCACGGATCAGTTTTCGCACCGGGGCCCCATGGGTTGTGTGTACGCCACTGGTGGGGGCCCTAAATACTAATAAGGGGGGGGGGACCTAATGTCCTCCCCCCTGGACCCCACCCCTGAGCGGTGGGTGGGGACCCTAAATTAGAATAAGGGGGGGACCTAATGTCCTCCCTCCTGGCCTCCACCCCTGAGTGGTGGGTGGGGGCCCTAAATACTAATAAGGGGGGGACCTAATGTCCTCCCCCCTGGCCCCCACCCCTGAGCAGCGGGTGGGGGCCCCAAATAATAAAATAACCCGCCCTCCCCCAGGTGACTAGGGGTCCCCAAACCCCTAGTCACCCCCTCCCCAAAAAAACTAACCCCTATATACCCCCCTCACCCTAAAAATAATGGGGGGGAGGACCTTTAACCCCTTAAGGACCAAACTTCTGGAATAAAAGGGAATCATGACATGTCACACACGTCATGTGTCCTTAAGGGGTTAACTAAGTACCTGTAAAAAAAAAAAAAAAAAAAACCTTACCATTTGATGTTTTCTTCTAAAATCTTATTTTTCAGCCCCAAAAAAGGCCAAATAAAAAGCCATAATAAACTACGCAATTTGAATAAAAAAAAATAGCGCAAAAAATAATAATACATCTTCACCCATGGAGTGCTCCACGCAGACTGAGCTCTGCAGAGCGGGGAAAGGCTTATAAAGTCTTGCCCCGCCCTGCAATTAGGCACAGAGCACTCTGATTGGTGGGTTTAAGCCATCCAATCAGAGTGCTCTGACAGGTAAATGAAGAGACTGACAGGTAAATCTCTACATTTACCTGTCACAGCACTCTGATTGGTTGGCTTGAAATCCACCAATCAGAGTGCTCTGTGTCATTTTACACAGCGTGGGAAAGTTCTTTGGAATTTTCCCACGCTGTGTAATTTGACTCATAACACTCTGATTGGTGGATTAAGTATTTTACCTTAGGACCCCCACCCGCCGCTCAGGGGCAATAGTTTTTTTTTTTGTTTGTTTTTTTTAACAGTTCACTGTTTAATTGACATGCCCCTAGTCGCGGTATAGCGAGTAGGGGCATAATTTACTAATACTAAGTAAAGTTTAGTAAATAGCTCCCTAATACCGTGGGAATTAGGGAGTTATCTACTTATTCATTCCTGTCATTACATTGACTGGCCAAGTAACTTACATTTTATATGAATGTATGTTACTTGATTGTTGTAAGTGTTGCAAATGCTTACAGCTGAATCCTGGCTATGTTTGTATACTTTTTATTTAAAATTGTATACAGTGTAACATTCTTAATTCTTCCACTGGGTAAGTATATTAGTTCTTAGGCAATACTGTGCTTCGGAACTTCGACACTTCGGCACTTTTCCACTTCGGCAACTTCGGAACTTCGGCAACTTCGGCACTTCGGAAATTCGTTAATTTCAGAACTTCGGCATTTCGGCAATTCATCTATTCGGACATTCAGAAGTACCCGAATGTCCGAATTGCTCAAAATTCATCTGAATTCACATTCGGACCGAAACGAATTGCACACATACATACATATAATTTATCTTATGGGTTACTGTTTTTATTGGATTCATCCTTGTTTAGACTGGCACGATCACACCATAAAATGTATGTAAATGTATATATATATATATATAGTTAATACAATGTCAAACAAAAATCTGCCACCAGTCAAGCCATAAGACTTGCTTTTCCCACAGAAAGTCTTATGGCTTGACTGGTGTGCAGATTTTTGTTTAACATTGTATCAACTATCCACAGACTTCAGGCGGAATCACAATGTTTCCCCCACCATAACCTTTTTGTTTTTTGAGATATATATATATATATATATATATATATATATATATATTGTATTTTTGTAATCGTATGGCAACTTTTTTTTTTTTTTTTATAATTCTTTATTTTTTCGTGCAAGGTTAATTACAATACAGCCCGTATGGCCACAAAAGCCCTCTGGGTTTTGGGTATTTCTTGACATCACAACATCGTTTATGCATACTTCAGACTGTAAATTCCAATTCGTGACGTCACTTAGTTCTGCACATTTTTTACATGTCAACTGGTATCAGACTAAGGCAACATTAGAGTGAATTTGAGATGTTTGTCTTTCCCCTTCGAGTGATGGGATTGTATTAGTGTGGGGGGTGAATAACCCAGGGCTTGTCGGTCTAGAGATTGCTGTGTGCGAGTTTGTACCCCTTTATGTGTCCCATGTTGGGGTTAATGTCGTGCGTAAATGGCTGCCCTTAGTGCAGTTTATGTCTTCGAGTGGGTACTGAGAAGTCTGCGTGTGTCAGCATGTGTTCATTCGTGTGTCGGTAGGTGATGGTCGCTCATTGAGCTCGTTTGTACCTCTATGGTTGTCCAGTGGGTTGGGACATGACTCCTTACCGAGGGAATCGCAGGGGGGTGGGGGTAGTTGTACTCTCCCTGGAGCTAATGATATTCTATGTGTCAGAGTGAGTCTTGCAGCAGTGTTGGTGTAGCGTGAGTTCGCCTTGTAGGGTGTGTGTGCACAAATATTATATGAAAAACAAACGGTATAACAAAGGGATAACAACATAAAATTAAATAATGCAGTAGCAGGTTAATGCATTGTATGCTTGCTGGCTATAATTTTACAGTTCAGGTCAATTCTCCCCGGTTCTCTCTGTTCCTGAAGGTGAATGGGGTCGTCCTCTCAGGGTCCCAGGTGTGCGATGTCGTTGGAGTGTCTTGTTCTGAGGGTCTGGTGTGAATTCCCAGTGCGCGCAGGAACTGTTCTGCCTCCTGTATTGAGGAGAGATTGTGTGTGGTACCATTCTTGGTTACAGTCAGGGTCCTTGGAAGGGTCCATTTGTAGTCAATTTTAGCTTCGCGCAGACTGCTCGTCACTTGTGCCAGGGACCTGTGCCATAACAGTGTGTTTCTTGTTAAGTCCTGATAGAAGGTAATGTGGCATGACTCAAAAGCAAGCAGCGTCTTTCCCCTAACAGCTGTGAGGAGCTTGATTTTATCCGCCACTGAGTGGCACCTGATGATGACATCTTGTGGAGCTGTGGCTGGTGCTTGTCTTGCTTTTCTGATCCTAAAGAAGCCATCTAATGTGAATTTTTTGGCTTGGGCGTGCGGTAGGAGTGTGGCTGTGAGGCGCCTGAGGTAGTGGGGTAATTCTGTGGAGTCAACTTTAAGTTAGTGCGTCTGTTGCGGTCCTCTTCCAGGTTCATTCTCATAGTGAGGTTGGACTGGGATGACTGTATTAGTGTGATTTGCTCTTTTAACCTCTTGTTTAATGTCTAGGATATCTTCTTCCGTGGCTTGAGTGCATGCAGTTACTGCCTGCATTTCGGATCTTAGCAGGTACATATCTGCTGCATGCATTTCTCTCATTTCTTTTAACAGGTCAGCTATGTCCTGTTTGGTAGCCGGTTTGAGGTTAGTCCCGTTAGTTTGCAGCTCCCTCGAAGGGTGAGAGGTTGGTTGTGTCTGTTCAGCTCCGGGTTGCTCTCCTTCATCTTGAGAGGCAGTTGTGCGGTCCGGTGAGGCCGCCATCTTGGGTGCCATTGGCCTTTGCAGCAGGTCTCCTATGTCCTGCGTGATCCGTCCAGTGTTCTGTGTGGGTTTCTGTGATTTTCGACCCATGTTGTAGTTGTCAGGTGCAGCTGTACCAGTCTGCAGGTAGGCGTCCTGGTGTGCTCTCAGGGCTGTGAGTTCCTGCGCTAGCCTCATGGCTTGGTATGCGGTGTCTTTTTGCCCGTTTGCGGGTACAAGAATGGCATCAGCCTGTTGCTCTCTTGCTGGGATAGCCCCGGGGGCTAGTAACGTGCCTCTGCAAGTGTCTTAGGACCCCGTTTTAATGCCTTTTTGCCGTTGTTTACTTCCTCCCCTCAATGGCCCAAAGCACAAAGCCGTTAATTTCTGTTGTTTATGTTTTTGTAAAAAAAAAAAATTAAATTCTACTACTAGAATTGATAACACAGGTTCTAAATTGAAGCAGAGTATATTTTCTATTCTATTGAAAAGAAATCTGTTCCTCATTTAAAAAAAAGTATTTCCATCCTTTGTGTGAACCCAACAGTAGTTGATATGTCATGATCTCATGTGATTGACTGTAGAGATTAATGATTTTCTCCTGCATATAGACTTTATTAAAAACATCAGTGAGTCTAAATTACCTTTACGTAGACACTGTAGAAATAGTTACCCAAAGGCCAATCTATCCATTTCTCCTTTCCTGCTAACCAATGGCTAGGCTGGCCGTTGCTACTTTATATGCTACTTCAGGAGAGATGAAAGTTGAGATACAGTATGGAGGTGGAAATAATGAGATTCCTGAGGTTAGATGTAGAATGCCATATTTCGCTGGAAACAATCAGATACCTGGACAAGTCCTAAGGATTTCCTGCTACTGGCCACAAGCTTCTCATTTACAATAAGTGAGTCACCATATGTGAACATATTATCTCATATTATTTAACCTTTTAAATGTGTTTTGGGTTTTTTCGATCCTCAGAAATTGAAATATTAATCATTGTGTCACACAGGATACCAGACTGCTGTTTATTTTTCTATTTTATATGCCTGTCATTCTCATTTTCTTTCTGCCTGAAGCATGCCAAATGTTAGTATGAGGTGTCACTAAACAATGGGTCTTTGTTTGAACCATGTCCTTAAATTTAAGTTGAGAGATGAGAATACTTAAGCCGGACTGGTCCTAAAATGTTTAGCAGCTGCGCTTAGTTTGATAGCTTAGGTTCATCGTTTGATTCGTTTAACTCATGTCACTTTTTTTACATCCCCCTCAACACGTGTACTATAAACGTGATTAGTAGATGTGGTTTACAACTATAATCTTTTAAAGATAATTTAATAATTTAGTAATAATTTAGTAAGGTTAATTTGCAAGTATTTAGCTAAAGTTTTAAATTGCACACAGGTGTAAAAAAGGCACGCCAAGCATCATAATCAAGACAGCTTATTGGAGTGGTTAGGATTCTGTCAAACCACTTTAACCCCTTAAGGACACATGACATGTGTGACATGTCATGATTCCCTTTTATTCCAGAAGTTTGGTCCTTAAGGGGTTAAAGCAGTTTGCAAAGATAAAAACATAGCTCTCCTATATTCACAACGTGCCTCTCTGCAGTGATAATGCCGTAATTATACTAGGCACTGGACTAACCTTGACAGAAAACCAGAGTGCTTTCCCTAAGACGCATAGAACCGTAACTCTTTATTTTTTGTATGCTGACATTTTAATGGGTTTCCTAACAGACATTTGCAATAGATACAAAAATATAAACAAGAGGTGACAGTGTGATCTCCCCACCAACCCGTGAAGGCACACCACCAGGCAGGTGCTTTGCTTGTGTATGGGACTGTAGGGGAGATCCTTTGATCACCACTGTTTGCCTAGGCCCATGGCCATTGTTCCATTGGGCATCTGCCTGGTTTCCCCGATGGCCAGTATGGTCCTGCTCCCCATACTCACAGATTCACAGTACACAACAGGGTTATTCACTAAAGTGAGAATTACCGGGAATTAAAAATGTATTAAAAGCGAATTTCAAACTAAAGGCCAAAGGATCCAAAATAAAAAAAGCATAGCTGACTGGAAGAATTTTTCTTGCCTGCAATGTCCAGTTAATAAATTCATTAAACTTTCTTAATTTGCCTCTTGTTTTGGGTGGAGGGGGCACCTTGGAATTCTGTGACTAGAGGCAACAACTAACATGTAAATCCATCCCTACTCTTGAGTAATGTCCATGATTTCTGGTTTAGTGAATTGGAAATCTTAGTCCAAAACAGTTATGTTACATATATCAGACCCAGGGCCACCATTAGAAATTTTGGGACCCCTAACTCAGCTCAGGGTGTGGGCCCCCGGGGGCCCGCATCCAAGCTCGCCCAAAGGGACTGCCTCCAAATCCCACCCACAGACACAAACGCACTGATACAAAAGGACACAGATACACACACACAAAGATATACACATACTGACACACACATATACATACTAACAGACACACATACTGAAACAGACATACACACATATAGGCATATAGGTAAAACCATCTCTAGTATAAAGCGCCTGCAGTGGATTTGATCCCCCACTTCAGGGATATTGATGGAAGATATTGACCAGCAGATGTCTTAGCAGCAGAATATATGTGAAAATAAAAAAGTGCAATGATAGTTCTCTCTGTATAAAATATATCAAACCAGGAGTAAAAATAAATAGGTTGTAGCAACATTTACCTGAGCAGATAGCCTGCTCAGTGTAATCAGCATAGGTGGTATAATCCCCACCTGGAATACTTGGTGAGGTCCTCACTGGAAAGATAAAAACTGGATGCCAGCCCCCACGGATCCTACTCTAGAATAGACATGTTCATAGTGAATGATAGATGCCTACCGCGGATAACTAGCACAGACATTGGGTCCATTACCTGGTCGGATCATGCTGACGTATCACTGACACTGGGGAGACTATGCGAGGCGACCCCGTGGACGTGGAGACTCAATGCCTCCCTACTGAAAGATCAGACTATAGCAGCCCAAATCAGAACAGAACTCCATAGCTTTTTTGAGACCAACATTACCCCGGACGTGACCCTGGCTACGGTTTGGGCGGCTCACAAGACCGTTATTAGAGGCACCCTCATAAAATTAGCAACGGCCAAAAAGAAACTGAAGTTCCAGACACTAGAGAGGCTTCTGACCGATTTGAAGGGTGCGGAACAACAGCACCAGAGCACCCCAGATGACCTGACTGCGGGTCGACTGGCGGAGCTGAGGTTGGCAATACGCCAGCTGCTCCTTGATGACACGGCCAAGTCTATCAAGTGGTCCAAACGGACCTTCTACGAACACGCGACACACTCCTGGCTAGGGTGCTGAAACCCAGACAGAGAGGGGGCCACATCACATCCATTAGACATAACGACGGATCAACTAAAACAAAGCCCCTGGACCGGATGGTTACGACGGGAGCTACTATAAGGAATTCAGAGACGAGTTAGCTCCCCAGTTAGCGGCCCTTTTTAACAACTTTCGAGCAGGGGGCACCCCAGACCTAGACATGTCATTAGCAACCATAATTCTGCTGCCTAAACCGGACAAAGACCCGAGCACTCCGAGTAGCTATAGACCGATCTCGTTGATCAATCATGACATGAAAATCCTGGCCAAAATACAGGCGACTAGTCTAAATCCCTTTTTAGCTACGCTAGTAGACGCAGACCAAGTGGGGTTCGTGCAGGGCAGACAGCTCTTCGAAAATACCCGGAGGAATATAGATATCATATGGAAACAACATATTACACATACCCAGACCATTCTAGTTTCCCTGGACGCGGAGAAAGCGTTTGACAGGGTTACATGGACATACCTGTTCACACTCCTATCCCACATGGGTTTCCCCGAGCAAGCTATAACACTAATCAAAGCCATGTACACCAACGTACGAGCACAGGTCAAAATTACTGGCGCACCACTACAACCGTTCAGACTATACAACGGCACTAGACAGGGATGCCCACTGTCCCCACTCCTATTTGTGCTCTCCCTGGAACCCCTTCTCCAGGCCCTTAGACGACACCCAGACATACAGGGGGTACGGGTGGGAGGCAGGGAATTCCTAGTATCGGCGTACGCGGATGATGTGCTCCTGGCTCTCACCGACCCCGTCAATTCAATGAGGGCCTTACAGGGAATCCTAGACGCCTATGGAGCCGTCTCGGGATACAAGGCTAACATGACCAAATCCGGCGCTCTCCCCATAGGGATTCCACCTGGGGAGCTGGCAGCTCTCCAACGAACACATCACATACGAATTGAGCGCCAGTCAATCAAATACCTGGGCGTCAAACTGACGGCAGCCCCTGACCAACTGTACTCGCAGAATTATACACCCCTCCTAAAACAGCTTATTGGGGAAATGGAGGCCTGGAACGACAGACCCATTTCCTGGATAGGGAGGGTTCACGCGGTCAAAATGAATGTCCTACCCAGAATATTATTCTATTTTCAATCCCTGCCCATTCAGGTCACCAAGGCACATCTAGCGCCCCTGCAGCAAGCAATAGGGAACTTTGTGTGGCACAATAAACGCCACAGGCTCTCGAGACACTTGTTACACAGACCAAAAGACAGAGGCGGGCTAGGATTGCCAAACCTATATAACTACTACCTAGCGTCACAACTGGCACAATTAGCCCTATGGCACTCGCCACCCGGTGAGAGGAAATGGGTGGATTTGGAGTCCCTGATGGTGGGAGCCGACATCCCGCAGCTGCTCATGTGGGTCCCCAAAGAACATAGACCGATCATTAGATCAACTTGCCCAGCTATTCTGAACTCCATACACGTTTGGGATAGAGCCCAACAGAGATACGGGCTGGCATCGGCCCCGTCGCCACTGATGCCGTATCTACGCAACAGGGCATTTCCTCCGGGGATAGCAGCGCGCAACTTTAGGAACCTAGAGAGAATAGGGCTGCAGCGCATCCACCAGCTTGTACGGGGGGGAGAGGTGGTACCATTTGATACTCTACAGCAAGGGGGCCACCTCACTCCTGCTGACTTCTTTAGGTACCTACAAATAAAGGATTTCGTAAAACAGACATGGGTCCGCACGGCGGCCCTAAAACCCATGACATTTTTTGAAAGAATGTGCATTCAGGACCATATGCCTAGGGGCCTGATAACTCGGCTGTACGCCCACCTCTGCTCGGACACTTCTGACGGGGGTGAGCTAGCATATACGAAACAATGGGAAAGGGACCTGGGGGAGCAGCTGGAGGGGATAGAGTGGCAGGAGATTTGGGAAGCCAACCACAAATCCTCAGTTTGTGTGACGTTTCAAGAGCAAGCAATTAAGACGATGTTCCGCTGGTACACAACTCCCGTAAAACTGCATCAAATGAAAAAAAGCACTACAGACGTATGCTGGAGGGGGTGCGGACAAAAAGGGACATATATACATATGTGGTGGGAATGCCCACTAATAGCAAGCTTTTGGCTACAAATTAGTAGAACGCTAGATGGGTGGACTAGACATGAACAAAAGCTCATACATAATATAACTCTAGCAGCTAGGAGGGCAGTGGCAGCGGAATGGCTTAAGACGGCCCCCCCACCGATTTCAGGTGTCATCACTAGAATCAGGGAAGTACACTTGATGGACGATCTGACAGCCAGAGTCAGGGGTACCCAAACCCGATTCCTGAAAACATGGGCTCCTTGGGAAGATAGCCCCTTGGGTTGAACCGTCTGGTAGCCCTGGGAAACGCTAGACTGGCAACTAAAAAGGATAACGCTCCTGGAGGCCCCCCCCCTCCCCCTCCCTCTCCCTCCACCCCCCTCCCCCCTCTCTTTCTCTTGACCCTTTCTTCACCTTTTCTATCTATGTGCTGTCTGTATATAGGCAAATGTAGCCTCCTGGAGGGGGATGTGAGGGACACACCCCGACCACAACTTATAGCATGGGAGGGCCTAAGGTAGCTCTCATACGAAGCAGCCCGGGATAAGCGGGCATTGACAGGCCAGAGGCGACCCGGCAGATAGGGAACACATTCCTACAGGAGGCACACCCTCGTCCCACAAGTAGGTCACACAGATTACCGTAGATGGAGGGTTCTGCTCTTTTCTTAATCTCTATACTTCTTGTTAGTTATTCTCAAAAATAAAAACTGACAGTCTATGGCTCACTATATCAGGGGACATTTATGTGCTTTAACTATGCAGAACAGGGGACAAGTTGGAGGTACTCCGTTAAGCAGCCACCGCTCATACATGCTTTGGTGGAATGGATGTACCCTGTTTATTATGTATGCTGCCAATGTCGTAAAGCACATAGTGCTCTTGTGTTTTTTCTTATGTTATTTCTGTCAAAATAAATAAAGAATTAAAAAAAAACAAAAACAAACTGGATGCCAGGTAACAGAATCATTTCTCAATTACCACTTCAGAAAGCCCATTGTGCATGAAACGTGTTGTGGATCTATTTTATTACTGTTTTTGTTATAATAAAGGTTTTGGTCATTTTTACAATATATATTTTTACCATATACCTTCTTTTTTCTCTTTTATGTTCTTGGATTCTGAACATCTGGATGGTACACTAACCTGAAGATACACGCAATCCCTTACAGACTTATCTGCACTATTGTATTTTATCTTGGACTTTTTTTTTATACACAATTTTTTACTATCATAGGACAGTGTATATTTTGTTTCATTTTATTAATTGTATCTATAGTTACAGACATACTGACATACATGCATACTAACATACATACATACATGCATACTGATATACATTTATACTGACATACAGACATACATGCATACTGACATACAGACATACATACATACTGACATACAGACATACATACATGCTGACATGCATGCATACTGACATACATACATGCATACATACATACATACATACATGCTTATTGACATGCATGCTGACATACATAAATTAGGCAAATGAGTATTTTGACCACATCATCCTCTTTATGCATGTTGTCTTACTCCAAGCTGTATAGGCTCGAAAGCCTACTACCAATTAAGCATATTAGGTGATGTGCATCTCTGTAATGAGAAGGGGTGTGGTCTAATGACATCAACACCCTATATCAGGTGTGCATAATTATTAGGCAACTTCCTTTCTTTTGGCAAAATGGGTCAAAAGAAGGACTTGACAGGCTCAGAAAAGTCAAAAATAGTGAGATATCTTGCAGAGGGATGCAGCACTCTTAAAATTGCAAAGCTTCTGAAGCGTGATCATCGAACAATCAAGCGTTTCATTCAAAATAGTCAACAGGGTCGCAAGAAGCGTGTGGAAAAACCAAGGCGCAAAATAACTGCCCATGAACTGAGAAAAGTCAAGCGTGCAGCTGCCAAGATGCCACTTGCCACTTGCCACCAGTTTGGCCATATTTCAGAGCTGCAACATCACTGGAGTGCCCAAAAGCACAAGGTGTGCAATACTCAGAGACATGGCCAAGGTAAGAAAGGCTGAAAGACGACCACCACTGAACAAGACACACAAGCTGAAACGTGAAGACTGGGCCAAGAAATATCTCAAGACTGATTTTTCTAAGGTTTTATGGACTGATGAAATGAGAGTGAGTCTTGATGGGCCAGATGGATGGGCCCGTGGCTGGATTGGTAAAGGGCAGAGAGCTCCAGTCCGACTCAGACGCCAGCAAGGTGGAGGTGGAGTACTGGTTTGGGCTGGTATCATCAAAGATGAGCTTGTGGGGCCTTTTCGGGTTGAGGATGGAGTCAAGCTCAACTCCCAGTCCTACTGCCAGTTTCTGGAAGACACCTTCTTCAAGCAGTGGTACAGGAAGAAGTCTGCATCCTTCAAGAAAAACATGATTTTCATGCAGGACAATGCTCCATCATACGCGTCCAAGTACTCCACAGCGTGGCTGGCAAGAAAGGGTATAAAAGAAGAAAATCTAATGACATGGCCTCCTTGTTCACCTGATCTGAACCCCATTGAGAACCTGTGGTCCATCATCAAATGTGGGATTTACAAGGAGGGAAAACAGTACACCTCTCTGAACAGTGTCTGGGAGGCTGTGGTTGCTGCTGCACGCAATGTTGATGGTGAACAGATCAAAACACTGACAGAATCCATGGATGGATGGCTTTTGAGTGTCCTTGCAAAGAAAGGTGGCTATATTGGTCACTGATTTGTTTTTGTTTTGTTTTTGAATGTCAGAAATGTATATTTGTGAATGTTGAGATGTTATATTGGTTTCACTGGTAAAAATAAATAATTGAAATGGGTATATATTTGTTTTTTGTTAAGTTGCCTAATAATTATGCACAGTAATAGTCACCTGCACACACAGATATCCCCCTAAAATAGCTAAAACTAAAAACAAACTAAAAACTACTTCCAAAAATATTCAGCTTTGATATTAATGAGTTTTTTGGGTTCATTGAGAACATGGTTGTTGTTCAATAATAAAATTAATCCTCAAAAATACAACTTGCCTAATAATTCTGCACTCCCTGTATATACAGACATACTGACATGCATACTGACATACGTACATACATGCTGACATACATACATACTGACAGACAGACATACTGACATACATACAGACATACAACAATACAGCAAATTTTTCAGCCACCCTCCTGTTTCTTACCTTTTTCCTTGCTGGAGGGTGACTGGGGCTGATGGGAGTCGGCATGGCTCTCCCTCTTCAAGGCCTCCACGCAGTCTCTCATCCCATGTGGAGTGAGCTTGGAGGAAGTGACTGGCCGTCACTTCCTCCCAGCAGCACTTGTGGCGCGGCTGCAATTTTTTTTAAACAGGCCGGTCGCACTATTACATGGCCACAGCACTGACCGGGCCCCTGAAGGTATAGGGCCCATCGGGTGGCCCTAAGTGCGTGGGCCACCCAATGGGCCCCATGAGTGTGCGGGCCCCGGTGCAGCTGCCTGATTGTCACCCCCTGATGGCGGCCCTGATCAGACCTATCAGACCTGTTTTTATTTTTTTTAATTTTATGACAAATAATGCACATTAAAAGTAATTACCCTTGCATGTTAGTTTATTTTTAGCTCTCAGCATTTCTTAAGATTGGACCGGATGCATCCTGAGTTTATTTATATACGAGAAGTGTCACTGGGTCTTATGTTACAGCACAGGGTTATGACACACGTAGAACCGGATGTGTTGCTGTAGCTGGAGTGTAACATAAGCTTCACACACACGGGAGACTTAAGTGGCCTTTCATAGTTTTAGTAAGACTATTCACATGGGCAGAAAATCGAATGGATTTGTTTTTACTACTTGGGGAATGTGTAAAATTATTAAACGGAAACCTACACTATACATATATTTACAAAAGTGATTGTTAATGTATTTATAGGGATATACCTGCTACTGACACAAAATAAACACATTACCCCATATGTTTTGTGATTAATAGTAAGGCTTACTGTCACAAAAATATTTATTTTGTATATTGTACTTTTATATTTTTGTGGAGTATTTTGTGAGTGTTTTAAAAGTAATGCATTAAATGAAAAAATAATAATTTATTTTAAATTGACAAATATGTTATGAGTGAATTGCAGTCATGCTGCTACATTCTTCCTATTTAGTTTATTCAGAAACATCAGAATAAATAAAAAAAAATTAGGAGAGTAGGGGAATGCAATGAATATCCTTAAAAAAATTGCATCTAAATTATAATGTGACAGACTACCCGGTCATCCAGGAATGGATGTCTTCCAACCACCACCTCCCTCTAAAAATAAAAACGGGAAGCCATTTTTTTGTGTTAAATTGTTAACCAGCGCCAAAGTGTCTGGCCACAAATGCAAAGGCTAAGCCTGCAGTTGTGGGAGGGGCATGTTACCCTACTTAACACCCCTAGTCACCTTCCTCTGTCCCGTACGTAATTTTAGCGATTCGCATGTCCCCACCCTCCACTCCCTCTATCTATACTTTTCATTACATCTCATGGGTGGGCCCTCTTTTATTACAGGCCTGCCGCGACGTCGGTTCCGGCACACCTCAACCGACTTATTTCCCCCTTTACTATGCTACTCTTGGTACGCTTCCTATACGGCCTTATTTGCCCCTCACACAAATTAAATTATCTGGTCAGGCACGGACACCTAGGCGCCAGGTATGTTGCAAGCTGAATTGTTCTTCTGGGGACCTACTATTGAGGACCCAGGTATAAAAGTGTGTTGTTTTCCCAATAAAATCATTTCTACTTCACTCCACACTAAGTCTTTACTAGTCTTTGGGGTGAATCTGCTTTAACAGCTATAAACACTGTACTATGCTTTCTGAGCTATAATCACTGAGGGAAAAGGAGTAGTTGGTGACGACACTCTGGTCCCCTGTGCGTAGGCTGCCAAAACCTGTTTGCTCTTAAATTGTATACATTTAGCAAAATGTATGCCACTAATTTAAACCTTTGCTTGACTTTGCATGCATTTGTTCTGGTACAGCTCGTTCTGCAAACTGATATTTTCTCCTGTGTTTAACTTATTGTCTTCGATTTCTTGTGACTTTGATTCTAACATGGTTCTTTACTGAAGTGAGAATTCAAGTTGAGTTTAAATTTTAAAGGGACACTATAGTCAACAGAACCACTATAGCTTAGTGATTCTGGTGACTAGAGCCTGTCCCTGCCTGCTCAGCAATAAAATAACACTGCCTTTTCACAGAAAAGGCAGTGTTTACATTGCTGCATAGTAACACCTCTAGTGGCAGTCACTTAGACAGCCACTAGAGGTGCTTCTTAGCTTAGTGCTGCACAATGTGCAGCACCTAAGTTCTGCGTTTCCACACTGTGTATGGAGATGCTGAATGCTCCCCATAGAGATGCATTGATACAGTGCATCAATATGGCGAGATGCTGATTGGCACAGTGTTGCGTTTTGCTGCGCATGCACAATAGCCTCCCATAAAGATTGATGATCTTAGCCTTGGAGGCGGGGCCAGCCAAAGCAAGACCAGCTAAGTGATGTAGAAAAGGTAAGTAAAGCTACCACACTCAGGGGACTGGGAAGCTAAACAGCTAGTTTAACACTGTTAGACATATATGTTTATTTAAAGCCAGAGTAGGCATACTGTAAGGACAGCTGAGGTAATATGACCTGCAAGAGTCTTCCTTTTCATTGTATTAATTGTTTCCAAACTTAACATATTGGGTGGATATTTTGCCTACAACACATAAAAAAGTATTCTGGCAATTTAACCACAAATGTTTGTAATGTAACAAATAGATTACATAGTGTGCATTATCTTTATTCTTTTTGCTCATTTTGCGTAGATAGTCCAAGGGTGGGTGACTTGTGCAAAATTAGTCCAAGGGTGGGTGACTTGTGCAAAATTTAAGTTACCAAAGATTTCTGAAATAAATGACCTTCAAAACTTATGGATGAAATGTGCAATTGTGCCTGACAATATTTCTATTATGTGAGAAATGTTCCCTAAATAGGTTTGTGCCTTACAAATTTATTATGTTTGAATAAACTATTCAAATTTCATATTTTTGGGATAAACATTCAAATAATGTTTACACTTTAAGGGTGACAGACTTTTATCCAAAAATATTAAATCATTTTAAAGCTTATCCAAAAATATTAAATCAAAGCCTGAGTTTGAGGGTTATTTTACCTGTGCGTGTGTGGGATTTCCACAAGCAGTATTGTTTTGCTTTTGTTATATTGTACTAGGTTGGGTTTTAGTTATTCATTTTATAACTATTTTTGTTTTTCAGGTTACCCATAAAAAATTACATATAGCACACATTCACATCCAAGGAAGAAACAACCGAAAGGTATAGTGAGGTTTAGCCTTATTAATAACTACTAACTACTAACTGCAGACAGAAGTTAGTTACAGGCCTTTAACCCCTTAAGGACCAAACTTCTGGAATAAAAGGGAATCATGACATGTCACACATGTCATGTGTCCTTAAGGGGTTAACCCCTTAAGGACCAAACTTCTTGAAAAAAAGGGAATCATGACATGTCACACATGTCATGTGTCCTTAAGGGGTTAAATGACAATCCATGGCTGATTCATAACTAATTTTGAATGCATTATTTACATATTTTTCTTTAAAGGGACACTGTAGTCACATAACATATTTAGCTTAATTAAGCAGTGTTGGTATATAGACCATGCCCCTGCAGTCTTACTGCTCAATTCTCTGCCATTTAGGAGTTATATTACTCTTTGTTTCTGCTAATGCAGATTAGCCACACCTCCCCTGGCTGCGACTGACACAACCTGCATGAAAACAAAATGGCTTCACTATCAGTCAGATGTAATTTAATTTAAACATGTTTATCACCTGTTCTGTAAATAGAACCTTAATTACATACAGGAAATTCCTGCAGGGTCTAGCAAGCTATTAACAGAGCAGGAGATAAGAAATTCTAAATTAAACAGAATTTGCAATAAAGGACGTGTAAACATTAGATTACTCTTTGCAGAAGGTATTTAGGAAGGCTGTGTAAGTCACATGCAGGTAGGTGTGTCTAGCGATGTATAAACAAAGTGATTAAATTCCTAAATGGCAGATAATTGAGCAGTGAGACTGCAGGGGCATGATCTATACACCAAAACTGCTTCATTAAATGAAAGTTGTTTTGGAGACTATAGTGTCACTTTAACAAAATACAAATGTCCTGCTTGAAAGTGGAAGACAAAGAGATATTGGTGTGCTTCTGTCTTTCTGCCCCCCTGGTTACCATATTGTGAATGGCACTTATGTTTTAGTAGTGTCTAGTTTGTTCACATTTTTATGACATTGACAGGCTGAGTGAGTTATTTGATGCAAACTGACAATCAATGCCATCCTAATTTGGACTAAATTGGCATTGCTAATGTGGAAGTGTAAATTCGGCATTAGGAATAACAACGACACCTGGAGCACCTTAGATTTTTGTCACACCACTTAATAATGGGTTTAGGTAGAACCAGGGGTCAAGTCCTGGGTAAAAAAGTGCAGGAACTCACCCAAGATCCACTCCCCGCCCCCTCACCCCCCCCCCCCTCACCCCCAAAAAATGATACGCTTGTATGCAGGGGCTGAGCAAGGGTATGGGGCTGAGGAGGGGGACAGGAGCTTAGGAGGGGGGGGGGGCATGGGTTGAGGAAGGGGACATGGGCTGAGGTAAGGGATAGGGGCTGAGATAAGGGATAGGGGCTGAGATAAGGGATAGGGGCTGAGATAAGGGATAGGGGCTGAGGAAAGGGATAGGGGCTGAGGAAAGGGACAGGGGCCGAGGAAAGGGACAGGGGCTGAGGAAAGGGACAGGGACTGAGGGGCTGAGGAAAGGGACAGGGACTGAGGGGCTGAGGAAAGGGACAGGAACTGAGGGGCTGAGGAGGGGGACAGGAACTGAGGGGCTGAGGAGGGGGACAGGAACTGAGGGGCTGAGGAGGGGGACAGGAACTGAGGAGGGGGGCAGGGACTGAGGAGGGGGCAGGGACTGAGGAGGGGGACAGGGACTGAGGAGGGGGACAGGGACTGAGGAGGGGGACAGGGACTGAGGAGGGGGACAGGGACTGAGTAAGGGGATAGGGCTTGAGGAGGGTGACAGGGACTGGGGAAAGGGACTGAGGCGGGGGACAGGAACTGAGGAGGGGGGACAGGGCCTTAAATAGGGGGACAGGGACTGAGGAGGGGGACAGGGCCTTAAATAGGGGGACAGGGACTGAGGAGGGGGACAGGGCCTTAAATAGGGGGACAGGGACTGAGGAGGGAGACAGGGACTGAGGAGGGAGACAGGGACTGAGTAGGGGGACAGGGACTGGGGAGGGGGACAGGGACTGAGGAGGGGGACAGGGACTGGGGAGGGGGCAGGGACTGGGGAGGGGGACAGGGCCTTAAATAGGGGGACAGGGCCTTAAATAGGGGGACAGGGACTGAGGAGGGAGACAGGGACAGAGGAGGGAGACAGGGACTGAGGAGGGGGACAGGGACTGAGGAGGGGGACAGGGACTGAGTAAGGGGATAGGGCTTGAGGAGGGGGACAGGGACTGGGGAAAGGGACTAAGGAGGGGGAAAGGAACTGTGGAGGGGGGACAGGGCCTTAAATAGGGGGACAGGGACTGGGGAAAGGGACTGAGGAGGGGGACAGGGCCTTAAATAGGTGGACAGGGACTGAGGAGGGAGACAGGGACGGAGGAGGGAGACAGGGACGGAGGAGGGAGACAGGGACTGAGGAGGGAGACAGGGACTGAGGAGGGAGACTGGGAGACAGGGACTGAGGAGGGAGACAGGGACTGAGGAGGGAGACAGGGACTGAGGAGGGGGACAGGGCCTTAAATAGGGGGACAGGGACTGAGGAAAAGGATAAAAAAACAAACAAAAAAAACCTAAAGTGCCTTCCCCACTCCCTGAAGCTTACCTTGGGCCAGGAGGGGTGGGACTGTATCTGGAACCTGCAGCCTGTGGAGTAAGCCGGCCTCTCCTGATGATGTCAGTAGGAGGGGGCGTGACTTCCTCTGCTCCCCAGTGGTCCTGTGAGAAGAGCAGAGAAAGTCACGCCCCCTCCTACTGACATCATCAGGAGAGGCTGGACGACTCCACTGACTGCAGGGGGAGAGGTGAGTTTAAAAATCCGAGTCCCCAGTCAGAGGCAGGGGATTCGGATTTGTGCTCCCCCCTGCTCTGGCAGCCGCTTGTGCCAGCCCTGGGTCCTGCAGGACTAGTAATGGGAACGGCGTTCCTGCTGTGGAAAAAGTGCAGGAACGCCGTTCCCACGCGTTCCTGCAGGACTCGAGCCCTGGGTAGAACTAAGGAACAGTGTCAGTAGAGGAACAGTGTGAGTAGCCTGTTAACAATGTAACCACCATCCAGAGCTGTAGTGCTATCAGCTAATATTGATTCCCAACTTCTATCCATCCCTACTTTCTCCTGTCCCTCATTGGTTATCTCCTCATGTAACACTACCCTCACCTCTTCCCTGGATGCTGCAGCCCCACTCCAAACATGCACATTGAGGAGAACACACCCCTAACCGTGGCACACTAAATCAACATGCTACCTGCAGAGATGCTCCCATCGTGCTGAATGCTGCTGGAGGAAGTCACGCACCCAGTCTGACTTCCTCCACTACAAATTCATGTTGCATTCATTCAGCACAGACCTTGCCCTTGCCAAACAGTCATACTTTTCCTCCCTCATTAGCTCATGCTCCCACAATTCCAGGCATCTTTTTAATACCTTTAACTCCCTTCTTTGCTCTGCTGTGGCTACCCCCCAAACTAACCTTACTGCTGATAGCTTTGCATGCTACTTTGCCGACAAGATTGAACAGCTAAGGAAAGAATTCTCACCACCTTGCCCCTCTCCTTCCCACCCACACCTAGGCCATGCCTTTCCTACCCTTCAGACTTTCTCCCAGGCTACTGAACAAGAGGTGGCTGTGCTTCTCCTTTCCGCTCGACCCACCACTTGCCCGCTTGATCTTGTCTCACCTTATCAGATCTCTCTCCTCTTGTCTTGTGCCTTCCTTAACACACATCTTCAACTGCTCTCGCTCTTCTGGTGTTGTCCCTGCTGCCCTTAAACATGCTACTGTAGTACCTATCTTAAAAAAAAAAAACATCTCTTGACCCGTCCTCCCCTTCTAACTATTGTCCCATATCCCTGCTCCATTTTTCCTCAAAGCTTCTGGAAAGACTTGTCTTTACCCGTCTGACTTTCTTCCTCAATTCCAACTCTCTCTTTGACCCACTTCAGAGTGGCTTCCGCCCTGTCCACTCTACTGAGACTGCTCTTATTAAAGTCACTAATGACCTAATCGCAGCTAAATCCAAAGGGCACTACTCTATACTCATTCGTCTTGACCTCTCTGCTGCCTTTGACACTGTTGACCATGTTCTCCTTCTCCAAACTCTTTAATCAGTCTCTGTGACACTGTCCTCTCTTGGTTTTCCTCCTATCTCTCCCAACGCTCATTCAGTGTCTCCTTTTCTAATGATTTCCCTTCGTCCTGTCTCTGTTGGAGTCCCCCAAGGCTCTGTACTTGGTCCCCTTCTATTTTCTCTTTATACTGCCTCTCCTGGCAAACATTTTACCTCGTTTGGATTCCAATACCACCTGTACTCTGATGACTCTCAGATATACCTTTCCTCCCCGGACCTCTCCCCTGCCGTCCTGCAACGTGTCACTGCTTGCCTTTCTTCCATCTCTGATTGGATGTCCTCCCGCTTTTTGAAACTCCATCTCTCTAAAACTGAACTCCTTGTCTTTCCTCCTCCTAATACTGATCCCCTTTTTTTGCTCCCCCTTCAAGTGAGTGTTACCCACATCAGTCCATCCTTGCAAGCGCGCTGTCTTGGTGTTATACTTGATTCTGGCCTCACATTTGAGCCTCACATCCAGTCCTTTACCAAATCCTGTAGATTCCACCTTAAATACATAGCCCACATCTGCCCCTTTTTTACACAAGATGCTACTGAGGAGCTTGTCCATGCTCTAGTAATCTCTCACATGGATTATTGTAACTCTCTCCTAAAAGGTCTTCCTACAAGTCGTATTGCCCCACTACAGTCTGTAATGAATGCTGCAGTTAGACAGATTTTCCTCTCCTGTCGCTCCTCTCACACCTCTCCCCTCTGTCAGTCCTTACATTGACTTCCTGTATTCTATAGGAGTCAATTCAAGGTACTAATCCACACCTATAAAGCACTGACCAATTCTAGCCACTCCTATATTTCTTTACTGATCACTGATCCGCAGGTATGCCCCTTCTCGGTCTCTCTGTTCTGCCCATGACCTTCTCCTGTCTGCTACTCGCACCCGTACAGCCAACTCACGCTTGCAGGACTGATCGCAGGTGGCTCCTTTCATTTGGAATAGCCTGCCTACGACCATCAAGCCCCCTCTAGTCTTCGATCATTTAAAAAGTGGCTCAAAACCCTACCTGTAACGACACTCCTTAGTTAATATGCCCTTGTGCAGTACTCACACTCACCACTGTTTCTGTTTGGCACTGTTTCTCATTTCTTTTCGTTAAGCACTACACCTGGCCCTTGTTTAGCACCTATATATTCTGGTTTCTCCCCTCACTCCCAGTCAGATCATTATCCTTCATCCTTTATCCTGTACCTGCTGTTTCCTGGTTCCCGTGATTCTGACTCCTTGCTCCTTGCTCCTGTGTCTTGTATCCTGTGTATCCCGATCCTGTGCTCCTGTTCCGATGTCCTTATGGTCCTGCGTTCTCGTCTCTGCCTGGTCCTGTGTCCTGTGCCTCCCGTTCCAGTGTTCGCTTGCAGTGTTCCTGCCTATACTTAATTTCCAGTGATTCTGACCTTGCTGCCTTATTTACGTGTGACCTGCTTTGGGCTTTGCTCCTTGGTGTTTTTTATTTAGTGCTTGTTGGCTTAGGATCCGTGCCCCACTTATATTCTGTGGTGGCTGCACGATCCTGCCGAAGGACTTTACTTTTGCCTAAGGACTATCAAGTGTACTCTGCCTGCTCTATTTGTATATCTAAATATTTGTGGCATTGAACATATTTTGTTTTTGTATATTATATCCTTTGGTTTTCTTTAATACATATTTTCTTGATTGCTCCATTCATCGTGTCCTTGCATTATTTCTCTGCTAAGTTGGTTCCCACATTTAAAGGGACAGTGCTGTCGCAGGGCAGCACCCCTTAATGTCCTTACACTCCCAGAGTAACCTCTACCTCACATACCTGTCCCTTGCTCTCTTCTAAAGGGCAGCACTCTATTCTCTCCTCCAGCTCTGCTTCACTCCACCTTGTTTGATTGCTACTCCCTTTCCTGTTGGGTTTTAAACCCCATCTCCTATAGACTGTAAGCTCGTTTGAGCAGGGCCCTCTTCAACCTATTGTTCCTGTAAGTTTTTGTAATTGTCTCATTTATTGTTAAATCTCCCCCTTTGATAATATTGTAAAGCACTACGGAATATGCTGGCGCTATATAAATACCACTAATTAAGTGTTCTTGCATAGCAAGACCACTTAATGTTATCTCACATATATATTATTCTTATTCTTATTATAGCCAAATTTACCACCCTAACTCCTCCCACAGTTTTTACACTACAGAAATATACTGTAATGTGCGGATTGTTCCCAATTGGATTGCTATTACTTTGTGGAACGTTTCACCGAATGGTTCACGGAATATCGGCGTTCTTGTGGCGAAATTGGTCCCATAGTAATGAATGGCAAAATGTTCAAAACTAGAGTGGGAGCTGGCAAAAGTTGAAAAATAAGGACATGATTTCTAAACTGCCACCACTCCCTCATTTTCAAGCCCACCTACACAAATCTTATATCGAAATGTTCAGCTACCCCTGCTGCCACTATAAATGTCTACGGCTAAGCCATAGTCCTGATAGTTTTCACAATATGACCATTTGTTTGCAACTGACGCCGTCCATTGACATTCATTGAAACTTCACTTTAGCCAGCTCAAACTTGAAGGGCAATTTCTAAACTGCGACTGGGCTTTCTTTTGTAATACTTCAGAGACATACTATGCATCAAAATGTAGGTCTGGGTCCTGTGATTCTCACAATATAAAGCTCTTCGCTGTAGGATTTAAAGTTTTTAAAATATGACCGTTTGAAAATGGCAACCGCTAAAATACTCTGACCTGTGCCAGGCTGGAGCAGCAAGTGATGTCATAGACAGGGCCTTTTGTACACCTGCTAATGTTTTTATAAATGTATGTTTTAATGTAACTGTGAAGCACATTGGGAAACAACATTGCAATTAAATGTGCTATATAAATAAATAACAGTTATTCCGCCCACTCCAGTTGTAGACTACTGGTGGAGGCAAGAACACTTCACACAATTTCCACAGAAATTGTAGCTTTTCTAGTAGTAATAATAATAGTGCTGATGGTTTTTAGAGTGACCCTTTCATAAAATTCTAAATATTGTTAAATTCCAAAAATATGCCTTTAATAAATAGGAAATTGTAAATATTACTGTAAAAAATAATTTATATTGCACACAAGACTTTATATATCTTGAAGGGATGAGTAAGGGCTTGATAATAGTATAATATCCTCCCGCCCCACCACCTGCTCCCTAGATCTTCTTCTCTTTCTCCACCTCTGACTAAAATTCTTAATCTCTCTCTCTTCTCTGGTATATTTCCATCGCCCTTCAAACATGCAACTGTAACCCCAATTCTAAAGAAGCCCAATCTTGACCCTAACTCCCCATCCAACTATCGTCCTATCTCGCTACTGCCTTTTGCATCCAAGATCCTTGAAAGAATTGTGTATGCGAG
Organism: Pelobates fuscus; assembly: GCF_036172605.1. Classification (NCBI taxonomy): domain Eukaryota; kingdom Metazoa; phylum Chordata; class Amphibia; order Anura; family Pelobatidae; genus Pelobates; species Pelobates fuscus. The sequence goes on from NC_086322.1 coordinate 131,960,152, forward strand.
ATTGACAGACTTCCTCGAGTCCAACTCTCTGCTAGACCCGCTTTAGTCTGGTTTCCGCGCTAAGCACTCTCTGGAAACGGCACTAACCAAAGTATCCAATGATCTACTCGCTGCAAAATCTCGTGGTCACTACTCTATCGTAATTCTCCTTGACCTGTCTGCGGCTTTTGACACTGTTGATCATCAACAGCTTCTTCTCATCCTCCGCAATATCGGTCTACAAGATATTGCTCTCCCATGGTGCTCCTCCTACCTCTCCCAGTGCTCTTTCAGTGTTTCTTTCTCTGGCTCTATTTCTTCTCCCCAACTCCTCTCTGTTGGTGTCCCCCAAGATTCAGTCCTTGGTCCCCTACTGTTCTCCATCTATACTGCCTCCCTTGGTAAACTCATTAGCTCCTTTGGCTTCCAATATCATTTCTATGCAGATGACACGCAAATCTACCGGTCCTCTCCTGATCTCTCCCCGTCCCTCTTGACTAGTGTCTCTGACTGCCTCTCTGCTATTTCTGGATGGCTGCCCACTTCCTTAACCCCTTAAGGACACATGACATGTGTGACATGTCATGATTCCCTTTTATTCCAGAAGTTTGGTCCTTAAGGGGTTAAACTAAACTTTACCAAAACTGAAATTCTGGTCTTTCCTCCCTCAAGTGTTGTTATTCCTGTGTCTCCCTCCCTCCAAGTCAACGGTGCTACCATCAGCTCCACCATGCAGACTCGCTGCCTAGGTGTTCTCTTTGACTCCTACCTCTCCTTCAAGCCTCATGTTCAATCTATCACCAAATCTTGTCATTTCCATCTCAAAAACATTGCACGTATCCGCCCCTACTTAACGCCAGATGCGACTAAGGTGTTGGTCCATTCCACTGTCCTTTCTCGCCTTGACTATTGTAATCCGCTTCTCAGTGGTCTTACGTGCTCCCAACTTGCGCCGTTACAGTCTATAATGAATGTGGCGGCGAGGCTCATCTTTCTGTCCGCCCGCACCTCCCATGCCTCACCCTTCTGTCAGTCCCTACATTGGCTTCCTATAAAATATAGAACTCAATTTAAAATTCTGGTTCTTGCTTTCAAATCGCTACATAATGCTGCTCCCACCTATCTATCCTCCCTTATACACAAGTATGTCCCGCCTAGGCCCTTACGATCTGCTGAAGACTTAGGTCTATCTTCTGTCCGTACTCCCACCTCTGATGCTCACCTTCAAGATTTCTCAAGGGCTGCACCGTTTCTGTGGAACTCGCTTCCCTCCTCCGTTAGATGCTCACCCAGTCTCCACTCCTTAAAAAAATCGTTAAAAACCCACTTCTTCATAAAAGCATATCAATTAAACTGTTAATAGCTCCTGACTGATTCCTCTTCTGCAACTGTCATTAGTCTAATACTATCCTTACCTTTTTGTGTCATTTTACCCCACTCCCTCTAGTATGTAAGCTCATTGTGCAGGGCCCTCAACCCCTCTGTTCCTGTGTGTCCAACTTGTCTGGTTACTACTACATGTCTGTTCATCCACCCATGGTAAAGCGCTGCGGAATTTGATGGCGTTATATAAATATCATAATAATAATAATAATAATAATAATATAAATGGGAGTTTACTTATAATATATTGCCAAGCATTGCATAAATATCCTACAACTTATCTAGCATAAGCTAACATAATGATTGATGTTACAAGTTGGAACTCTTGATTTTATAATGAAAATATAATCTTTATTTAAAAAAATGATTATCTGTGGCATTAAAACAAAATGGAGAATAACTGTATTAATGTATATCAGATAATCACTGATTATCATTTTTACACATAATCACGAATCATGCTTCTATGTAAATCTCCAATATGGTTTTAGAAGATCTTTCTGACGTCAGCCATCTTGAGAGTTCCTCTGTAGATCACCATTTTGTTCTATTTTGTGCGTTCAAGACCTTGTAACAGTAAAGACACACAGCAAGGGATGAAGTTCTGGAGTTAAGTAGATAATTCTTTTTTTTTAATTCTAGAATTTCATTTGCATTCCTTTTAGCTTTTATTCCACTTACTTTGAAAACTCAAAAGGAAGTGAATTGTGCCAACGTAAAGACAAATGGGGGGCAGCACTGAACCGCAGAAGTCATACTTCTCATGTGCTCAGAATAAGTTTCCTAAAAGGGACTGTTTTTGGGTGTTTTTCAACTACAACTCACACTGTCTACCTCGATCCAACAGCTGGGAACACAATGGTCTGGAAAACCAAAAAACAAAGCTGATAAAGACCCCCCTGGCAAGGATATCATAGACTTGTTTTGAAACTGTCAAAGGGCAGCCTGGGACAATATTGTGCGCTTAGGCAATGGCTCATCTTACTCCTCTAAAGACCTGTCATTTGATCTAGGAGAAGGAGACTTGCTGAGCCAAAAAACAGGTTCTAAATCTCCCACGGTGGAGGAGCCGGTCACCGCCGACTATGCTTGCCAAGCTCTGCAAAAACATAGCGGCAGACATGGCACACTTTCACACAGCCATGGAGGGACCATCTATAAAAATCACACAGTTTGAGGCCTTATCCAGAGTCCATGACACTAAGTTTTCCATCGTGGAACAGAAACTGGAAGAGATTCAGCGGCAACAGTGGAGCCCCGAGACAAGAGAAGATGCCCTGGAGGAACATTGGCACCAGTTTAACATAGAGATCAGGGGCATGCCAGAGATGCTAGACACAGCTGACTTACCTAATTTCATCTGGCGGCTCCTTGTGGCTTCCTTACCACCTAAACAGGCTAACGAGATAAAATTGTTTTAAGTATGTTTATTGGTATCACATAAAAGCATCGCAAACCTGCGATTAAGCGTGCTGTTGCCTGCACAGAGGCTCTTTATAAGATTAATTGCAGTGTTGCCTGCGCAGAGGCTCATTGTGTTGAAAAGTAATCAATTAATAAGCTGGTGCCTGCGCAGAGGTCCAGTATGAATTTACAGGATGTCGATCATCGGCTCTACCTAAGTGTATAAGTTCAGAGCTGTGTTCATGTGCTGCTGGTCACTTTGTGAGCCGATTTTTAGCCACATGTAATCAATTTTTCTTGCGAATTGAACGGAAACCTTAAATAACATTCATTAAGATCAAATACTATAAACTTAACGATGTCTAATGTAGTCACCATGTAAACCCTTCTTTTATCATATTCAGTTTTAGGCCAAGGTGCACCAATGCAGATATTCAGTATATAATGCCTCAATCAGGTGTATACCCTTGCTAAATACATTGTAAATGTGAAAAGCTAAAAAAAAAAAGAAAACCCAGACCATATACGTTGCGCACGGGCTCAAATAATTGCTTAAACGTATGGTGCGGTAAGCATATATGGCAGAGGTATTGCTGCAGTCAGGCAATAGTAAATCATGTCTAGTAGCATTATAACAATGTCATATCAATTGCACCGTAGGCATGCTGTGAAATAAGAGTATAAAAATTTAAATAAAATAAAAACTGTCTAACTTTTGACATAAGGGGCATATTTGTTTTTAAGCTGTGGTGAATTACTATATTATGTAGCAATCCGGCTATTAAGTATGCGGTAATAAACAACTTTACAGCCTATTATGCAGCAATCAGTAGTATCAATCTTTGGCCCCTAGGGGCATTATAGCATGGACTGCGTATTCCTGTGGCATTGTAAGCTAACATGGTAGTAGGGAACCAACATCAAATGTTCGAAATAAGTAACAACTTAACATGCATAAAGGGTGTTTCTGAGATGTATTACTAGGGAACCTTCCCTTTGTGAACGTCTAACATTTTAGGCATAACGGATCCTAACGTGATAGCCTAGCAATCGCTTAATTTGCCGCCCTGTACAGCGCATTATAGCTGAGTATGCATTAACTAAGGAGCAGTATATTGTGAAGCAGTAGTATAGGGTATGAACATAAAGGGTATGAACCTAGACAAAGCTTAAACTTTGTTAAACTAGGATCCTACATGTTCCGTTAGTTCCCTTAGGATATGGGAACTGATGCAGTGTTCATATATGAAGGTAAGGAAGCATATCTTGATGAGGTAACTATGTATTGCTGGATCGTCATGTCGGCCTGCATGGCCGTCTGTGAAGAGTCTCTCACTGTGTCACCATCGCATTGTCCCTGGGTCGCCAGATCTCCTTTCGTCCCCTCCCAGCCGACCCCTGTCCACCAGCCGGGTCCCCCACAACACTGTGGGCACTCAGAGCACAAACCGTCCTTTGGACCCAACCACCAAAATCCGTGGGTCGTCCACTCCCTGCACCTCCCCAGCTTAGCGTGAGTCCACTTGGAGCGTGCACTCTGCTGTCTCACCCGGTGCCGGCCACATATTTGGAGCTGGTGGCTATCCCCCCCGACCACCAGTCCATCGGGAGGGCAGCGTTGGTCCCGCCCCACTGGGCTCACGGCATCAGGGACAAAAGCACTCCGGGGGCCTCACAGACCCAGAGGTTCAGACGTCCACTCCACTAGCGGTCAGGAGCTTAGCACGGGGGTCTGTCCGGCGCCCGGCACCGCCAGGGCCAGCACGAGGTGCCCCGGTCAGTCTCCCTTGTGTAGTCCTCTGCGTTCTCTCTCCATTAGGGTAAGTCTGCAGGCGGGCCCCAGTCTGGTGGCCTTTGCTTGTGTAGGGGATCGGTATAGGCCCCGTGCGGTATCTTCCGCCCTGGAGTGTGTCGTCCCCATGTGGCCGGGATTACCCCCACCGGCCGTAGGGGGGGGAGCGGGGCCGGGCCACCCCTCACGGCTTTGCTGTCCTCAGTGAAGAATTGCCGGGATTCAGTCTTCCCTGGCCTGTTGGGTCATTATCTGTGTGCCTACAGGTGCCGTACATGTCCAGGCTCAATATGGTGCGATACCCGCATTAGGAGTTTCAATGTTCCCATCCCATTACCGGGTTCAGTGTGGTATCGTCAGATAGCTTATGTGTTCCTCTTCAATAATATGCAGAGAAATCCAGCTTTATTGTATTCTGTGTGCTGTTTTTTTAGCAGTTTTCCAGGGCTCAGGCCAGGAGACATGAGGTTCTGCTGCTATGCAGCCTGGCGGAGGGAGCTCTTTTGGTGGCCGCAGGGGGAGCTGGCTGTTCTGTCTCTGCTCCCCCCCCCCCCGTCATATTCTGGCCCCGGTCTCATTAAGCTGCGCGCGGGGTGGGTGGGGGGGGGAGCAGAGACAGAACAGCCAGCTCCCCCTGCGGCCGCCAAAAGAGCTCCCTCTGCGGCTGCCAGAAGAGCCAGCTCCCCCATGTGGCCGCCATCAGACTGAGCTCCCCATGCGGCAGCCAGCACACAGGTAGAAATTGTGTGTGTCAGTGTGAGTGTATGTGTGTGTGTCTGTGTCATGGTGTGTGTCTGTCTGTCTGTGTCATGGTGTGTGTGTCTTTCTGTGTCATTGTGTGTGTGTGTGTGTGTGTGTGTGTCTGTCTCTCATGGTGTGTGTGCCTGTCTGTGTCATGGTGTGTGTGTGTCTGTCTGTGTCATGGTGTGTATGTCTGTCATGGTGTGTCTGTGTTTCTGTCTGTATCACAGTGTGTGTGTGTGTTTCTGTCTGTCACGGTGTGTGTGTGTCATGGTGTGTGTCTCTCATGGTATGTGTGCGTGTATGTGTGTTTTTACACACCTTTTTTCCCCCACGTCGTGCTGGTCTCCCCTCGACTGGCCCTGCCTCTATGGCTGAGATCATCAAGCGTGATGCCAATCCGCACTGACACAGGAAGCACCTCTAGTGACCGTCTGAGTGTCTGTCACTAGGAAGCAATGTAAACACTGCCTTTTCTCTAAAAAGTCAGTGTTTACATTGAAAAGCCTGCAGGGACAGGCTATAGAAACCATAACCACTACATTAAGCTGTGTGTGTGTGCGCGCCTACTAGTGAGTGGGCTTGCTTGTGTGTGTTTGTGTGTGCCTGCTACTGAGTGAGCTTGTGTTTTTATGTCAATGACCTTATGTATATCAGTGAGATTGTTTGTCTATGAGGCTGTGTATCAATCAGCTTGTGTCAGTGAGATTGTCTGTGTCTGCATGTGAGTATGCTTACTGTATAATTACATATTTTACTCTGAAAGGACCAATATTTTATATTGGAAAATGCAATATATATATATATATATATATATATATATATTTATATATATATATATATGTGTGTATATATATATATATATATATATATATATATAATATATATATAAATCATCTAGGGTAGCAAGACATAGCCTTGCATATTACATGCGACAATATATGGCGCAATGACTTATGGGGCTGGCATAGATTTTTTTTCCAGGGCTGCTTTGTATCCCCAGTCCAGCCCTACATGCACATGACACAGCCACCACACACATGACACACAGCCAGCACTCACCACACTCAGATGAAACACATGAAGCGAACACCACACACAGATGACACACAGCAGGTACAAATCACACACAGTTGACACATAGCGAACACACCTTACACACTATGAAAAATGGGGAGACATGGGAGAGGGCAGAAGGTGAGACACTCTGGGTAATTCACAAGACAATAGATCAAAAAACAAAAAAGTTATGGTGTGGAAAAATTGTGATTAAAAACCCCTTTCACCTGAAGTCACTGGATAGTCAATACATTGCTAAACACAGATCTGCACACCAGTCAAAACATAAGACTTGCTTTTCCCACAGAAATCTCAAATTTGTTACTACATATATATACATACATAAACACGGAGAGGGAGAGGAGCTATATAATAATAAACTCTGTATTGTGGAAAAATAATTACATTGTAATACAGTAATCATCTTAATAAACCATCAGATGAATGTCTCCAGAACCAAGGGATGGCATGATTTTAATACAAGTTTACATATATTTAATACGGTTAATGTGTGAGTAGGGCTATGGTTAGGATGAATGTTATGATTAATACTAGGGTTATGTTAGTTTAAGGAGACATATATTAAGGAAGACAGAGAGAGGTTTATGTCACTGTATCCAAACTTGTAGGATTAGGGACTTAGGGGTCAGTGTGGTGTTACCAGCTCTACCTAAGGGCTTGGACCCTAAAATGCGATTTGTATAAACAGAGAGTGAGTATACCCCAAACAAGGGGGAAACTCAATACTGGTATATGAAGAAAGGGGAAAACGATAAATAAATAAATTAGCAGCTAAATAATTTCCTTAAAGATAAGTCATGTGTGTCAAAAATCTAGAATCCCACAGCTAAATTGGTACCAAATGTATTATTAATACCGGAGAAACTGACGGAAGCCGAGCACAGAGAGATGGACACAGGTTTCTTCAGGAAGGAAGAGATCTTTATTCGATTCCCCGACCGGGACTCAGAGGGACTAATGTCACCAAAAACAGCAAAGTCTGAGCCCTGATCATACAGTGTAGGTTCCTTATATAGGTATGTAGCTCCTCCCATAATCAGCTCCCCCCACACATACTCTTACCCAATCAACAGAATAAAGACTAACTTCCTGTTTGACCACATGGCTTGCCCAGCACAATGGAGGAGGGGAATTCTCTATATCCTGTATTCCTGCACATGCTCCGTACACTACTGATTGTATCGTTGCCACGTGCAACCAACCGACCGGTACATCAGTATATGCACGTGCACACACCACGTGGCAATCTCGGCCTACTAAATTTATTTTTACCGAGATTCCACCACATTATCGTGTATGGGTTCAAAGAATAATTACTTTATTGAACCCATACAGCATAAGATACAAATTGGACTTAACCCTTTAAGGACCGCTGACGGTTCAGGACCGTCAGCGGTAAAACGTGCGTTTGGACCGCTGACGGTCCTGAACCGTCATAACGGTCTGGGGCTACTTACCTGATCGCCGTCGGTCCCACGGCGGCGATCAGTGCTCCACCCAGTCCAGGGGGGTTGCCTGTCTGCCCGGGCAGTCCCCCCTCGGCAGATCAGGACCCCACGGCCATGTGATCACTCGATCACATGACCGCAATAGGGGTCTGTGTATCTGCCTGCAGGGGGACTGTCTGTGCTGACAGGCAGTCTCCCTGCAAGTGAAAAATCAAAAAAATAAAGTTAAAAAAAAACAGTGTAAAATCAGTGTAAAAAAAAAATAATAATAATATGTGTATATATATATATGATATATATACATGTATTATATCTATATATAATATATGTATATGTATCATATATATAATGTCATAAGTGTATTTTTATATTTATATATACGTATATTAATATAAAAATACACTTATATTTAAATTACACACGAATATATACAATATATATAATTGCTATATATATGGTATATATATATTATTATAAAATACAAATAATATGTTAATAAAAATAAATAACAAAAAAAAAAAAAAAATTTTTAATAATTATAAAAAAATATTTATATATGCAATTTTATTCTAACAGTATTTTGATATATATATATATATATTTATATCAAAATATACTTAGAATGTAATGATATATATATCTATGTATAAATAAATAAATAAAAACAATACGAAATATACATATGTCCATATACATAATTACATAAATAATTTCATAAATATACACGTAGACGTCAAATATATAAATATGTATATATATTAAAATTCTACATGTGTATTTATGTAATATTTTTACCTAATTAAGTAATTTTAATGATTGCAATTTGAGGGACCTGCCTGCCATCCCAGGCCGAAAGTCCAGATAATTTAATTTGCTAGCACTGTGTTTAACCCTGTAACTTTCTATGACACCCTAAAACCTGTACATGGGGGTACTGTTTTTCTCGGGAGACTTCACTGAACACAAATATTAGTGTTTCAAAACAGTAAAACATATCACAGCGATGATATTGTCAGTGAAAGTGAAGTTTTTTGCATTTTTCACACACAAACAGCACTTTCACTGAGGATATTATTGCTGTGATACATTTTACTGTTCTGATACACTAATATTTGTGTTCAGCGAAGTCTCCTGAGTATAACAGTAACCCACATGTAGAGGTTTTATAGTGTTTGTAAAAGTTACAGGGTCAAATATAAGGCTTGATTTTACTTTTTTTTTAATTGAAATTTGTCGGATTGGTTAGGTTGCCTTTGAGAGCGTATGGTAGCCAAGGAATGAGAATTAGCCCCATGATGGCATACCATTTGCAAAAGAAGACAACCCAAGGTATTGCAAATGGGGTATGTTCAGCCTTTTTTAGTAGCCACTTAGTCACAAACACCGGCCAAAGTTAGCGTTTCTTGCATTTTTAACACACAAACAAATATAAATGCTAACTTTGGCCAGTGTTTGTGACTAAGTGGCTACTAAAAAAAACTGGACATACCCAATTTTGAATACCCTGGGTTGTCTACTTTAAAAAAATATGTACATGTTAGGTGTGTTTCGGGGATTTATGACAGATAACGGTGTTACAAGGTCACTATTGATACATTTAAAATATATATATATTGAAACAGCAATTTCCTACTTGTATTTATAGGCCTATAACTTGCAAAAAAAAGCAATAAAGCATGTAAACACTGGGTGTTTTTAAACTCGGGACAAAATTTTGAATCTATTTAGCAGTTTTTTTCATTAGCTTTTGTAGATAAGTAAAAGATTTTTCAAGTAAAAGTCCAAAAACATGTTTTTTTTTTTAATTTTTCACCATATTTTATTATTTTTTTTAAATACAATATTGGACATAATACAAATAATGGTATGTAAAGAAAGCCCCTTTTGTCCTGAAAAAAACAATATATAACTTGTATGGGAACCGTAAATGAGAGAGCGGAAAATTACAGCTAAACACAAACACCACAAAAGTGTTAAAACTGCTCTGGTCCTTAACGTACAAACATCGCAAAAACAGGCCGGTCCTGAAGGGGTTAAGCTGGGTAACCAAAATATTTGTGATGTATATAGCAACTCCACACCCTACACTTTTATTTGGTCTAAAAAGGCAGCTAGATTGATATGGTTGACCATTAACCTGGTGATTGCAAGACCAAATGGTAGGAAATAATAGTAGGGAAAAATTCACTAAATAGTGAAATGGGTAGCGATATCATACAATGACTGTATGGAGCAAGAGGGCCACACTAATATAGTCTGAATCTAGGAGCTTTCGTACAAAATGATTGCAGAGAAATGGTATTGTGAAAGTTAAAGTAGGTGTACTGATCACTCTTACCTACTTGGGGCAAAGCCAAAACGGCACAGGTATTATTAACCGTCTCACGGCAGAAACTGCCAACTCCTTGGGAATAGATTAGTAAGAAGAGGGGGAAACATCCATTCCGTACAGACAAGTATAAAGAGTAATTAATGCCCTGGTACTAATCCCTAAGTCTCCTAGGAAACACCTTCATGGGTGTTCTATGCTAATGCTAAATCTGTTAGATACATGCCCTCAGTTCAGTCAGCCAACACACATGAAAATCAAAAAAGAAAAGAATAAGGGGTGCTAAATACCCAGTAAGTGCATTATTGATACAAAGTGCTCCATAAGGTAGTAAATACAAATAAAATAAGAGGACCCGACGCGCATTTCGGTGCAATCAGCTGCACCTTCGTCAGGGAATGAAACGTTGTGAATCTTCTTTAAAGTTATCAGTCATTCTGCACCCAAGACATTCATGCTGCGACCAGGGGTGTATTTGCCGCGAGGCAAACAAGGCATTTGCCTTGGGCGGCATTTTCCAGGGGGCGGCAAAAAAAGCCGCCCCCAAACGCCCAGGGCAAATGCCTTGTTAGCCTTGCGGCTAACAGACACCCTGGGCTGGTGGCTGGTTGCTGGGCGGGCGGCTGGCGAGGGAGCACTTCCTCTGAGCTGTCTGCTCAGCTCCCTCGCGCGCCGCAGAGTGAGGCTGGGAGCCGGAATATGACGTCATATTCCGGCTCCGCCTCCCAGCCTCACTCTGCGGCGCGCGAGGGAGCTGAGCAGACAGCTCAGAGGAAGTGCTCCCTCGCCAGCAACCAGCCCAGCAGCCCGACCGGCAGCCCCACTAGACCCCAGGGAGAGGGAGAACCCCCCCCAGCATTCCCAAAGGTAAGGAGGCTGGGGGGGGTAAATTAAAAAAAAAAAAAATGAGTTAATGTGAGTGAGTGTGTCTGTTAGTGTGTGTGTGTGTGTGTGTGTGTGTCTGACTGTGTGTGTCTGTTAGTGTGTGAGTGTGTCTGTTAGTGTGTGTGTGTGTGTGTCTGACTGTGTGTGTCTGTTAGTGTGTGAGTGTGTCTGTTAGTGTGTGTGTGTGTCTGACTGTGTGTGTCTGTTAGTGTGTGAGTGTGTCTGTTAGTGTGTGTGTGTGTGTGTGTCTGTTAGTGTGTGTGAGTGTGTCTGTTAGAGTGTGTGTGTGTGTGTGAGAGTGTGTCTGTTAGAGTGTGTGTGTGTCTGACTGTGTGTGTCTGTTAGTGTGTGTATGTCAGTGTGTGTGAGTGTGTCTGTTAGTGAGTGTGTCTGTTAGCAGCTAACAGACACACTCACACACTCACTAACAGACACACTCACTAACAGACACACTCACACTCACTAACAGACACACTCATACACTCACACACACACACTGACAGATACGCATCCATTAGCTAACAGTTAGCTAATGGATGCGTATCTGTCAGTGTGTGTGTATTTAGAAGGCGGGGGAAGGGTTGGGTGGGGGTGGCGGGGGGGGGGGGGGGGTGAGGGGGGCGCCTGAGTTTTGTCCTGCCTAGGGCAGCACAAAACCAGGATACACCCCTGGCTGCGACTAGTTGAAATGTTGTGAATCTTCAAACTGCAGGACTGGGGCTGTGACTCTGAATATTGATCTGATTCTGATTTTATGCTTTAATCTGTAATGATTGTTGCTTCTGTTAACCATGTCAGCTACTTCTTGGCTCCATGTTAAAGGACCACTCTAGTGCCAGGAAAACATACTCGTTTTCCTGGCACTATAGTGCTCTGAGGGTCCCCCCACCCTCAGGGTCCCCCTCCCGCCCGGCTCTGGAAAGGGGAAAAGGGGTAAAACTTACCTTTTTCCAGCGCTGGGCGGGGAGATCTCTGCCTCCGATCCTCCTCCATTCCGCCCCGTCGGCTGAATGCGCACGCGCGGCAAGAGCTGCGCGCGCATTCAGCCGGTCGCATAGGAAAGCATTTACAATGCTTTCCTATGGACGCTTGCGTGCTCTCACTGTGATTTTCACAGTGAGAATCACGCCAGCGCCTCTAGCGGCTGTCAGTGAGACAGCCACTAGAGGATTTGGGGGAAGGCTTAAAAAAAATGGGTTAACCCTAGCTGGACCTGGCACCCAGACCACTTCATTAAGCTGAAGTGGTCTGGGTGCCTAGAGTGGTCCTTTAACACTGCTGATTATTTTACATTGCCAGCTACAAAGATAATAAGGAGTATGTCTGTATGCTTTAACCCTGTGCACATTGTGTGTAATAGATAGTCTATCAGTATTCTGCTACTTTAACAATTTAATCATAGCAGGAGCACTACTAAAGATCATTAAAGGTCATTAAAGGAAGAGCTAAGAGAAGGTTGGAAGATAGGCAGAGAGAGAAAGTGCCGAAGCATTGTATAGAGGCATGTCCTGTGTGGTTATGTCTGTATTTCAGCTCTATGTAATCAATCACAGTGATCCTGGCTCTGTGGGATAGTTATGCTATATCCTTATCATGCTCACTTCTGTGTGTTATTGCTCTGTATTTTAATCAGCTCTGCCTGTTGTATGGGTATTCACCAGCCACCACCAATGTACTTTGAAAATATTGAAATACGGGCAAATCATGGCTGATATATAGTGCTTCTTTGAAAGAAAGGTATGTATGGCCAAAATGTAACAGTATGTCTCTCGGACTCTAAAGGAACACACCCAGAGGCAAAGTAGATATAATTTAAAGCAGAGGCAGCTATTTGTATGCTAATCTGCATTCCATGAGATGGGTCTGAACAGTCTGAACAAAACAATAGCATTCAAAGTGAATTATGTGTTATGCCACTAGCTTCAAAGTCCTCCAAGGTTATTCACTAATTATTTTTCAGTTGTTTTTTTGTTGTTGTTGTTTTTAGATTTTTCTATACAGTAGAAAATATCAGTTTATACGTACGTACTGTTCATGGAAATATATATATTTTTTTTCTTCATATTGTTTCTATTTAAATATTATTTGTTACTTTTCTATTTCCCAATTGTGACATTTCAGTGCTTTTTTTTTATTTTTTTATTTAAGAGCTTTGTTTACTAACCCTGGAGTTGTGTTAAATTGGGAAGCAATTGCAAATTTTAAGAGAATTTTACAGTTTTGCTTTTTTTGTTGTCTAAATATTATTAAATTGTAAATTCCTTACACCTTCAAGTTTCATAAATAAATTGATCATTTCAGTTTTTATAAATAGCAAAATAGAAGTGTTAAGAAATTACTTCAGAACACATATGCTATCTTTCTTTCCTCTTTTTAGCTAAGTAGATTCCAAACTACGCATAAGCCAAATTAAAAGATTTTATAAAAAATGATTTCCCACAAGCATGTAATGTTCTTTCCAGTTCCCTTACATCTTTTTTTAAAATAAAATAAAACGTATCATCTGCGTGATCATTTTGTTTTGGAATTTTGTTGACCATAGAATTCACATGCAATCTTTTGAAACTTTTAAAGTACAGCCAAAAGCATTGCTCTGAAAATTAGTAGTTATCCACAGTTCCAAATACCTGTCAAAGTGTTCCAATATCTTGTTCTTAAAGGGACACTATAGTCACCCAGACCATTTCAGCTCAATGACATGGTCTGGGTGCCAGGTCCCTCAGGTTTTAACCTTTCAGATGCAAACATAGCAGTTTCAGAGAAATTGCTATGTTTACATTTGAGGTTAATCCAGCCTCTAGTGGCTGTCTTCCAGACAGCATATATCACCTCCATCGCGCAGAACGTCCATAGGAAAGCATTGAGAAATGCTTTCCTATGGACACTTAGAATGCGCGTGCGGCACTTGCCGCGCATGCGAATTTGGCTCCAGTGACGTCGGACGGGGGAGCTGACGTCGGCGGGGGAGGGGAGGTCACCAGCACCGAGGGAGCCCGGCGCTGGATTACGGTAAACTGCAGAAGGGGTTTTAACCCCTTCAGAGCCACAGGAGGGGGACCCTGAGGGTGGGGGCACCCTCAGGGCACTATAGTGTCAGGAAAACCGCTTTGTTTTCCTGACACTATAGTGATCCTCTAAGTGCTTCAATAACAGCATCTCTTATTTTTTTTAAAGCTGATTTTTAAGGTTCTCTATAAAGTTAGGCTAGATTAGCGGAGATGTTAAACAATCTCAAACTGTGCTAAGGTCACAGCTCGACTGTTTTAGCCTAAAATGTGCAATTTGGCTTTGTTTTTTATTCACTAAACTTCACTGTTTAGTGAATAATCCCTTATAAATGTATGTATCTATAGGTATTTACAGCTCACAGATCTAGCGGTAAAGGGTTAAACCTTTTGCTTTTGTATTACCCTGCAGCATATTAACAGGGCATCATTTGGCAGTTGACCCTCTCAGAACAGAAAATCTAAGGGAAGGGGGGAGAAGCCCATATCTGCACAACATAGAAGTGGTGTTCGTGTCTGTTATTCAGCTAAGACATTGTTCTCTTATAAACTATAGTAAGTGCATTATTAATTTCCACTATTCCCAGAATAACTGACTGCAGATAAGTGCAAGGATGACCCTGTAACAATTGTCTTTTTTTCCCCCTTTTCATTTTGACCTTAAAAACAAAACAAATACACTGTAGCCAAGTTTAGCATCCTCTTTTATTTCTGTCACTTGAATCACATTAGGAGATGAGTGAAATACTATCTACACATTGCAAGCAGCAGTATCATCTGACCGCTTGCCACAAGCTGTACTTTGCCTGGGTGCACGCTCTTTAAAACAGCTGGAGAGGACAGTCTTGAAGAAGAGGCACAGCCCATTGCTTTTATTCCAGTAAGTGAACTAAGAGCCCTTCAATCAATATCGCAGGGCAAAGCAGATTCTTTGGGAATCGCTCTGCTAGCAGCAAGACTAAAAACCTTTCTCTATTACGAAAGCTCTAACAGGACACAGACTTGGATCTTTAGTCTACTAAGGGTGTCTGAAACAGTTTGACAGTTCTTCTCACCTACAGCTATTACAGCTTTGTGCCTGCTGGGGACAAGGATATTGCAGAGACATGAATGGGTATTATGCATATCTTTAGCGTTGCTTGGAAAAACCTAGCTAAGGGAATTAAACAAATATTTGGAAGACGAATACTAGCATAAAACATACATCTCCTTGGCACGTTTATGTAGAGAAACGTACTGATTTTTTTTTTTCATCTTGCCAGAGATTTCTTTTCTCTTCTATTTTGTTTGAGTTTTAAAGCTTTTTTTTTTTTAACGCGTTATTTTAATGGCTCAACAGGTTTGTGAATGCTTTATGATATTTAAAGGAAACTACTGTCACATTTCTTTCACACTGCAGTTTTATTTGTTATATGGTTTCTCTTTTAATGCATTTTAAAAAGCCAGATTCCTTATAAAAATATATTCGCATGGTTTAGAAGAAGAAAAGAAAGAAATATATTTGCACCATCTGTCTCTAATTCTCTTTTAGATACGTTGACATTAAGAAGTGCATCCAAAAAATGTAAGGATTAAACTTCCTAGTATAAGTACCGTAACCTTCAGACCTTGCAGACTGGCAGCCTCTTGTGGGATATCTTCCAGTTTATTTTTCAAACAAAATCCAAAAATAAAGTTTGGCACAAGGACGTCTTTAATAACGTGGATGCAGACAGTGGGATTTGTTTAAAATAAAAGAAAAAAAAAATAAGCAAAGACACAACATTCCTTGTGTTGTGAGGAATTCCCCATCTGTTTTGTCCACCTCCTAGAAGTTGTTTCTTTTTCAATAAGTAACCTAGCCCACGTCTTCCCTCCTCCTGCCTGTGGTTCTCCCTCTTCTCAGCTGTGGATTGGTCACTCCTTGTCAGCCTGGCTTGACACTGATTTCTGCACTGGAGAAACTGCATTTCTCTCTGCTTGAATATGAAATGGGCTGGTTGGGATTAGGGGGAAGTGGCAACTCCGCCTCCCCCATCAGATTCATGACCAGATTAGTTGTGGAGATGGAACAAAACAGACAGTACTGGCAGCATGACAATA
This sequence comes from Pelobates fuscus, assembly GCF_036172605.1. Lineage (NCBI taxonomy): Eukaryota > Metazoa > Chordata > Amphibia > Anura > Pelobatidae > Pelobates > Pelobates fuscus. Next base: position 131,976,280 of record NC_086322.1, read on the forward strand.
ACCAGCATTGCTGTGGCTCTAATTTTAGGGTGCATCCCTATAGTGGGCTGCTTTGACAAGTCCTCAAGTTCTTCCATTTATCATCATCTCAATCATCATCATCAATCCCTTCGTCCCCCTACCCAGCATCCACAGCCTCACCATACAGTACCTTTACACCATCATTATTATGGTTGCCCAAATTACAAAGGAAAATGGGGTTCGGTTGGTGACTTTGTTAACGTAACAGAATTTGGTGCAAAATGTTTAAACTGGGTGGAGGTGCCTACTTATTTGGAGAGGACTCCAGGTAAAGGATTAGGAGACCACAACTTCTGCAGGAACCCTGATGGGAGGAGTAAACCTTGGTGCTTCTTCAGGAATAACCATAGGAGGGTGGACTGGGGCTACTGTGATTGCAAGCAAGGTGAGTCACTGACCTCTGTTCAGATGGGTCTACTTATCTTAATCATAGTTAATCATTCATCTGAACGAGCAGAGTGGTTTTATAATGTGTAAACTCAAATGATATATTTTAGGAGTAGTGTTAAGATTGTAGAAGAAAATAGCTGATGAATTCCTAGGTCATTAAATAGCCCAGAAGAGTTGTTTCTACTATTGAAGTTTGTATATACAAGCACCAGGTTATCATACTTAGTTTTTTGCTGTTATGTCACCAGTTAAACACTGACGGAAGCAATGGCAAAATATTGTTTTCCTGGATTTGATCACAAAAAAAAGTGTATGCGTGTGATTGTGTATGTATATATGTATTTGTTTTTGTGTATATATATGAAAATTCTTATAATCAAATGTATTCTTCTTAAACGACTAAATATGTATATATATTTTTTTCCACTGGTGTGCAGTGTGTGTCTTGATACACATGCATAATACGAGCAACATGTGGTAGCTGGAGGCTGACATATTGTTTTACTTGTAAATTACATCTAGGTGTTAAAACATTGTTGTTAAATCCTAAATATGTGTCTAAGTCAAGTTAGTTAATTATCAACTTTAGAGATCACTTTAGAAGCTCTACTATTCCAAAACAAAAAAGAGTCTAATAAAATTAATGGAAATATGATTGTGGCGCATGTCTATTATGTCACACTTATTACACTGAAATTATTCCCTTTACAATACATGTATCCATATTTTAAAGTGCATGCAATATATTTAATTTTTATTAACCCCCTATAATAATAAGTGATTTGTATAACGTTGTGTTTTTAAGTCTGAATCTGTGTGCACTAAACATTTTCAAAAAGTAAACAAAAGCTACTTCTGAGTCTAATTTTCTGTAATTAGCAGAGTGAAGAAGAAACTAGGTGTCCATAAATCATGACATGTACAATGTGGCTTGGTTTATTGTATGATACAATATTTTAATAAAGGTTAACAATTCATTATTTAGTGTTAAACCTTAATTATGGAACCCTAAATCTTGTATAAAAGAGTGAACTCACAATAATGGGTGTTAAACTTTAGGTGTAAATCCACTGATTAGAAGTGCTAAACCTTAGAGTCTAGACCCAAGTGCAATTCTGTAGGTAAGTTGTGTTAGACATCATCACAGTTGCAAATCCATATAATTTACATTGAGACTAATTGTACTAAACCTTATCATATAGGTATGGTGAGTTACATCAAATTATCTGATGCAGTGTAATGATCAATGAACAATAAGGTATTAGATCAGTTTATTATTCAGGAGACACTCTGTTGTTTTAGTAGATGGAGTAATTGCGCATCCATAAATGTATATAAAATACAAAACCAAACCACTAGGAACCACCAGTAGCTCGTATAGGAGTCATAGTCCCCATCAAACTTGGTGTTAAACATTAAAATAATAGTGTAACTTTTAAATAGGGATGGAATGCTTACAAAATACTAATACGTGGTATGCAGTGAGTGTTAATCTTTGAACAAAACTGCCAAACCTTAATATGCAACTTTAACTAGCAAGGCATATTCTCACTCATACTGACATTTATTTACCAATCCGCAACTAAATCCACAAACACAGACATTTTAGTTTTTATGTTGTTTTGTGGGTAATAGGTAAAAATTTGCCTTTACCAATGGCATTGTGTGATGATGAGAGTGGAAAATTGCAGTTGATTAATACCCGACTCCTCTTCTCTATGAACCCTGCCTTGTGTGTCCTTATTTGAGTTATTTGAAAGGTGACTTCTTGCATACTTGAATATCTATCATCAGGACCAATGTACTGTGCTCTGCCACCAACGTGGGCTTAACTTTTCAGAATATCTTGTACTAATTGCAAATGGAATTACCTGTGAGCTTAATGAATCTGACAAAAGAATTTCCCTGTGAAACTAAGCTACACTTCGCTAAATTTTATTTTCAGGTAAAAGCAACCAAAGGAATTCCTAGTGCTTATCATTTGGAATGTAAGGGGTTAACATGAAGTATTAGATGGAACTTACATATTAAAAGTAATATATACCAGAGACACAGGTGACATGAACAATATGAATTCTTAAATGGCAGCAGATTGCACTTATTGGTAAATAAAACAGAGCAGTCACGCTCCCACGTCAGCCAGACACCAGATGATTCAAAGTTCCTGGAGTAGCATATATTCATTGAAAGGGTAGTTTTCCCATTGATGTGATTCATCAAGCTGCATTCAGAGCTCTTTATCTCCCAATTTATGACTGTTTTTGCATATACTTTTGTCATCCTTAGAAATGGTGTGACTTTTTAAACCATTGCTCTGTGTTTAGGTGCTTGCTAAATGTGAAATATATCAGACAAGGGAATATCGTTTTGTCCCCAGAACCCTTTTTATTGTGCATATATTCAGACAATGTGATTGATGAGCAGCGTTTTATTTTCTAAATAATATTTTATTTCAGAGAGGGGATTATTTAAATATAGATAAAGAATAAAATACAGGGAAGGGATGCAAAAAATGCATTTAAAAAAAATAGAATAAAATGACATTACTATTACAGGGAGAAAGACGTGGGCTCAGAAGATGTGTAGGTATTTATAAACAACCACAGAAATGTAGCAAATAGGCTCAGTGGCTTTCAGCACGTAGTTGACTGATATTAGTTGTTTTCTTATTAGTTGATTATTAGTTGACATGTAATCCTCAGTATGGTGAAATAAGTGAAATGCAGATGTTTTCAATGAACTATAATAACCCTACACAAACTGAGCTAGGAAAATCCCTTGTTTTCTAGACAGTCTGTATGTGTCAGTGATTCTGAATTGGTTAAACCAGGGATTTTACAAAGACATACTGATATGAAAAAAAACAAAAATACAGCATTATATCTTTAATCATAATCACATTCATACAGAAAAGGAAAGAACTGCAGATTCTCTGATCCTGAAAGACTGCCCATTGACCTACATTGTATATTCATTAGTTAGAATGTGGCAAATATTTAAGTGAAAATAGGGAATTTGAGGAATTTACCAACTTGGCTGCACTGGAGTTTTTGGTTAAAGTCACCAAAACTCTCTATTCAGTAATGAAACCCCTCAGCCTAGACAAGCCTTGGGAACACAAACAGGCTCTGCTTTCTTGCCCCGTGAAGAAGAAGACCAAAGCTAAAGATTTAAATTATCCTGCCATAGTATCCTATGTATCCCCCCCCCCCCCCCCCCAGATCATGAGACTGCAACTCTCATGATTCTGTAACAGCCTATATATGGCAGAGAATTATGGAAAAAAATCTGAGACGTAGGAGAGCACATCATACCTCCTGATGTAACACTCTAAAATATTTATTAACATACAGTTGTGGCATGATGATGGACTGTGGAGTGCCTGGCATTGGAGAAAGGGTTAACATTAAATTCATGAAGTTTGCCTAAAAGTAGTTTTTCACTCATGTACACATGTGAGCTCTAATATCTGTGTGAATGTATATGCAAGATATGTGTATGGTGCTAGCATGACTTAAAGGAACACTATAGTGCCAGGAAAACAAACTCGTTATTAGGTCCCCCCCTCCCTCAGAGCCCCTCTCCCGCTGGGCTGAAGGGGTTAAAACCCCTTCAGCCACTTACCTTAATCCAGTACCGGGCATCCTCGGCACTGGGGACCTCTCCTCCCCCTGCCAAAGTCAGCTCCGAATGCGCATGCGCGACCAGAGCCGCGCGCATTCAAACCGCCCATAGGAAAGCATTACTCAATGCGATTTTCGCATTGAGCATCGCGGAAGCTGCCTCTACTGGCTGTTTTCAGCTGTAGGGCTAAAACTAGAGGGACCTGGCACCCAGACTACTTCATTGACCTGAAATGGTCTGGGTGCCTATAGTGGTCCTTTAACCAGTGTGCTAAACCAGTAAGCCTACAGCAATTCGCCTTTGACCATATTTTAGGTGTATGGATAGAGTAATATCAGTTGTAAGTTACTTGTAAACATGTTGGTTTTTACAATGATTCTTTCAATGCAAGATTGTCTATGTGGACGTACTAAGAGCCTGTACTGACTTTACTTTGAGGCCACACGTTTATGTTCTTCAATAAAACACTCAAATGGACTTGAGTGTTTATTTTTCACTACATGTAGATGAAAGATAATTACGACAGTGTAAATTTGGATAACCGTGTTCTTAGTATATTACAAATAGATTAAATGATCTTACATAAGACATTAAATTGTAATTCTCAATATCCACTCTGTGAAAGACTTGAGGAGGAGACATGTACTGCTGGAAGCAAAATGTTCTATATATAATTTAAATGTCTTTGAATTAAATTATTCTCTTTTTGCACTACTTCAAATGATAAATTTCATTTTTGCATCGCACCTTTGAGAACATTTCCAGTAATTTAAAGGGACACTCTAGGCACCTTGATAATTTCTCAATTAAATGGTCTGGGTGCAGTGGTCCCGTGATTTTAACCATGCAATGTTAGACACTGCAGTGTTTACATTGCATAGTTAAATCCACCTCTACTGACTGTCTTCCAGTCTGGCCACTAGCCTGGGCGGACTGGGACAAAAATTCAGCCCAGGCATTTAAAAGCAGAGCAGCCCTCGAAGGCAGTGGCGGCTCTAGACTTGGCGAGGCCTTAGGCGAAATTCATACATGAGGCCCCCACTAACACCATTATTGGAAAAAAATTGCAGTTGACTTGTGTGTGTATAAGAAGCTGTAGATATATTGAAGGGGAAGCTTGCAGTACTGGATATAGAGAACTAGTCTTTGTATACATTGTTGCATTGTCTACCTGTGTGTGCCTGAGAGTGTGTGTCTGGCAGTGAGTATCTTTGTATATGTATGTATGTTTCCCTGAGCATGTGTATGTTTGTGTACTGCCTGTGGCCTTTGGCATTAAGTTCATGGCGACGCTATGTTTTATGACAGTGTGTAGAATGATTGCCTTTAGGGGTTACAGGGTGAGTAAAGGAGTAACTGTGGCAGGGTGAGTGTAAAAGAGCAGGAGGGTGCCAGAGTGCGCAGAGTGGTGCCCGTGTTTAGAGGGAGCGATAGTGTGTATGGAGGTAGGTGACAGTGTGTATGGAGGTAGGTGACAGTGTGTGTGTGGAGGTAGGTGACAGAGTGTGTGGGGAAAATGACATAGTGTAGGGAGGTGGCATAGTGTGAGGGGGTGGCATAGTGTGAGGGGGTGGCATAGTGTGAGGGGGTGACAGAGTAAGAAGGGGGTGGCATTAGTGTGAGAGTGTTACATTAGTGTAAGGGGTGTGACAGAGTAAGAGGGGATGACATTAGTGTGAGAGGGTTACATTCGTGTAAGGGGTGTAACAGAGTAAGAGGGGAGAGACAGAGGGCGTGACAGAGTGAGAGGGAGGGTGACAGCATGAGAGGGAGGGTGACAGAGTAAGAGGGGGCGACAGGGTAAGAGGGGGCGACAGGGTAAGAGGGGGCGACAGGGTAAAAGGGGGGAGACCTAGTGTGTGAGGGGGCCGGGGGAGACCTAGTGTGTGAGGGGGGTGACCTAGTGTGTGAGGGGGGCGGCAGGGTAAGAGGGGGGCGACAGGGTAAGAGGGGGCGACAGGGTAAGAGGGGGGAGACCTAATGTGTGAGGGGGCCGGGGGAGACCTAGTGTGTGAGGGGGCCGGGGGAGACCTAGTGTGTGAGGGGGGAGACAAGTGTGTGAGGGGGGAGACCTAGTGTGTGAGGGGGGAGACCTAGTGTGTGAGGGGGGAGACCTAGTGTGTGAGGGGGGAGACCTAGTGTGAGGGGGAAACCCTAGTGTGAGGGGGAAACCCTAGTGTGAGGGGGAAACCCTAGTGTGAGGGGGAAACCTAGTGTGAGGGGGAGACCTAGTGTGAGGGGTGGAGACCTAGTGTGAGGGGTGGAGACCTAGTGTGAGAGGGGGTGACATAGTGTGAGAGGGGGTGACATAGTGTGAGAGGGGGTGACAGGGTGAGAGGGGGTGACAGAGTGAGAGGAGGGTGACAGAGTGAGGAGAGGGTGACAGAGTGAGGAGAGGGTGACAGAGTGAGGAGAGGGTGACAGAGTGAGAGAGGGTGACAGAGTGAGAGAGGGTGAGAGGGGGGAGACCTAATGTGTGAGGGGGAAACCCAGTGTGAGGGGGAAACCTAGTGTGAGGGGGAAACCTAGTGTGAGGGGGAAACCTAGTGTGAGGGGTGGATACCTAGTGTGAGGGGTGGAGACCTAGTGTGAGGGGTGGAGACATAGTGTGAGGGGTGGAGACATAGTGTGAGAGGGGGTGGCAGAGAATTGAGCAGTGAGACTTCAGAGGCACGAGATAGGGGATGTTTGTGAGGGGTGGAGAGGAAGGGGGCCGGCCTCAGCCCATGGCCATCGCTGCCCACTGGGCATTAGCCTGGTTTGCCCGATGGTCTGGCCACTAGTTACGCTTCCTCCTCCAGAACCAACTAAAACCTAGTATTCCTATTGGAATCATGCTGCAGAATTTGATTGGAGGACTGTGGCTTTTGGCCGCACATGTGTATCTCCAATCCAATGCTTCTTTATGAGAATGAAGGCAGAACAGGCAGATGCAGTGGAGGAGTCTTGGCACTGGAAACAAATTGAGTAATCTTTTTTATTTTAAATGTTTATTGATTTCACAAATATTTGAGGGGTACAGAAAAGAAAGAGGTTGAAGGGAAGGGTAAGTTGGTTATCTACATTTGACATCAACTAGTATCACATGTAGCAACAATAAGTTGGCTTTAGCATATAGTAGCAGTAACTTAAATACAGTACATTCTATTAATTTGAACACAAAGCATGTTGGATGGGCAATTGCGCGCTTCTATCCGCATCAAACAGAATCTAGTCAAGGGGTGTTAACTCACCTTTTCCTATTACAGCTGTTATAACTTTGCCGATCTCCACGCATCCCACAGTGTCCAAGTTTCTTTAGTGTATCGTGAGGGCATGGATGGGGGGGGGGGGGGGGGAGGGGGGGGAGCAAATAGATGTGTATTTGGTTTCATATAGTCACTGTTTGTCTAGCTCAGCAAGTACGTCAGGAATTTTGGGGATAGAGGGCAAATTTTCATGCTCTTGTTACTATTTGTTGAGCTTTTAATAGCACGTGCATTACCAGTTTTTCGCATATTGCGCGGGGATATGCGCAAAGAAATCAGTTAATAGGTATGTGAGTGGTTGCAGGGGTACAGTAATTCCCATGAGTTGTGATAAAACATCTTGTATGGATATCCAGTATGGTAGGAGAATTGTGCAGTTCCACAATATGTGAAGGAAATACCCCTTTTCGAACCTGCATCTACAACAAGTCGGGGACGTTTGTGGATAACATTTTTGTAGCCTGGTCGGCACCATAAACCACCTGTAGAGCAAGTTGTAATGCTTAAGAGGACTTAAGTAGGCTTTTAGGGCCAGTTATGATGCAGTCCCAACATTTTGGAGTAATTTTAGTCTTGATATCTGTTTCCCACTGGAGGGCAATTTTGGAGTCAAGGAAGGGGATATAATCAAGCAACATGGTGTAACACATGGAGATCCGCTTACAATGCAGTGGTAATATACCTGCCATAAAGATCTTCTCCCAAGGTGTAGGGGTGCTTAGAGAATCCCCTTGTGTTTGAGTAGGTTTTAGGTGTTGAAAAACAAAGGAGCACAATTGCATATAAGAGTAGTGAGATGGCCATAGGTGGTAGGCCATAGGAGTCAGACAGTGTTTGAAAGCTTAGAAGGGAGTTGTCTTGGATAATCTGGTGGAGATGGGTAAGTCCAACCACACCCCATGGGGCTGCATGCAAGGTAGGAATGCAGTATGGAAGAGCATTAATTCGGGTTGTGAGTGGGAACATCGGTCTATTACTTAATGCAGTGGCATGTTTGTCCCAAAAAGTAGAGCAACCTGCGGAATCCCTTTTGGGAGAGGCGGTCTAAAGTTTTTTGGCAGTCATATGATATCCTTTAAGTTATAGGGTTTTAGTAGCATTCACTCCAGAGTCACCCATTGCGGTGGGTTAGATTTTACAAAGTGTGGGAGGGCAGACGCCAAAGTAGTGGCATAGTAATAGGTTTTGTTATTTGGGACAACTAGGCCCCTTTTGTTACATTGGGCTAGTAGCAAGGCACTAGGCACTCTGGGCTTTGCCCATATAAATTTGGTTAAATCATTTTGGATTGCCTTAAAATAAGTGGGGGAGGGGGAGAGTGCTAACAGGAGCCTACGAAATAGGTACTGTAGTCGTGGGAGAATGGACATTTTAAAAGATATAATTCTCTCTGTCCAAGAGAGGAATAGGGGTGGCCATCTCTGTAGGAGTTGACCACATTGATTCAAAATTTTGACATAGTTTGTCGAAAATAGATCGTTCGGGTATTTAGTGAATGTCACATCTAAGTACTTAATGTTGTCAGTTCTCCATTCAAAGGTATTGGTGTGTTTGAGGAAATCTAGGGCGGTTGAAGGGACTCCCACGCACAGTGCCTGGGTTTTGTTAGTGTTGAGGGAGTAGTAAGAGACTAATCCATATGTACGTATCAAGTCTAGCAAAGGATGTAGAGAGGTCTGTGGTTCTGAGACATACAGGAGAATATCATCCGCAAATGCGCTGAGTTTGATTTCCCTTTTGTGAATTTGAATACCTGTTATCAGGGGGTTGTCTTTGATCACCTGCAACAGTGGCTCAAGGGCTAAGACATAGAGAAGGGGGGAAAGGGGACACACTTGCCTTGTGTCATTTTTAATAGTTAACTTGGGTGATAGGAGCTTGTAGTACCTTTGCTGCGGGTTCTGCATAGAGGACAAATATTTGGCCTATAACCTCTATTGGAAAGCCGTAAGAGGCCAGCACCTTTTTCAGGAAACTCCAGCCCAGGTGGTCAAATGCCTTTTCTGCGTCCAGTGCTAGCAACAGACCACCCTGGCCAGAGCCCCTGAGATGCTCCAGTACAAGTGAGAGCTTACACTTGTTATCTTGCCCCTGCCTGCCCCTAACAAACCAGGTTTGATCATCGTTTATGATGTGCGGGAGGAGCAAATTGAGTCTGTTAACTAAGGTCTTAGCGTAGATTTTGGCATCTGTGTTTAGGAGGCAGATGGGGCAAATGTTTTTAAAATGGTAGGGGGTTTGTCTGGTTTAGGAATTGTAACTACAGTGGCTAACAACATCTCCCGAGGCAGAGATTGAGGCTGAGTGGAACACAGACAATAGGTGAGGAGCCAGAATTCCCGCATATTGTTTCTAATACTCATTGGAGAATCCATCAGCTCCCGGTGATTTACCCGAAGGGCGTCCACGTATGGTGTCCAAGACGTCATTTAGCGATATTGGTTGGAATAGGGAACTGGTCTGCTCGGGAGTGAGCCGTGGCAGTTGGACCTTCCCTAGGAAATCATCTATTTCCTGGGTAGTAGGTGCGTGGATTTTAGGGTCCGATCTGCATCCAATTGGCATAGAAGATCGCCTGGGGGCCCATGTTTTTGGTCCCGTTCTCAGTGACTACATGTGCTATTCGGGCTGAAGCCATTTTTCCACGCAATCTATTAGCTAGTGTCTTGTTAGCTTTTCCACCCGTGTGGCAGGAGTGTGCTTTTAGTTTTTGTAGGAAGTAATTAGTATTTTCCACGTTCAATTCCATAAGTCGTTTATTTAAGGTGGCTAGTTTAGTTGCCAATTCTGGGGACGAGTTGGCTTTGTTTAGATTAGAGATGTAGGCTAATTGTTTGTGACATTCTAGGAGGGACGACTGATGTGTTTTCTTAAGATATGAGGGGCGTCTTATGAAGAGGCCTCTGATCACTGCTTTATGAGCCATCCATACTGTTGTGTCAGAGGTTCCCTGTCCTGATGTAAGCTTAGTAATCTAAGTAATCTGTAAGCGCTGCGGTAATGTCTACAACAAAACCTTTGTCGTGAAGCATAGACTCATTCAGTCTCCAGGACCCTTTACCGCGGTATTGAAATGAGTCACTTAGTTCACATACCACTGGGCTATAGTCGGACCAGGAAATGTCGCCTATAGTACAAGCGGACATTTAAGCCAGGCCCCCTCGATCTAGAAAGAAAGTGTCAATCCATGTATATGTATTGTGTGCTCCTGAGTGAAATGTGTAATCACGCTCTGTTGGGTGGAGAACCCTCCAGGCATCATATAGCCCATAATGTGACAGTAGCTTATTTAGTTTTTTGCAGGTGGCTATCATGGATTGCAGGATAAAATTACCAGGAAAGGATAAAGGATCTTAACACGTATAGCTTGGAGGAAAGACGGGACGGAGGGATATGATAGAAACATTTAAATACATAAAGGGAATCAACACAGTAAAGGAGGAGACTATATTTAAAAGAAGAAAAACTACCACAACAAGAGGACATAGTCTTAAATTAGAGGGGCAAAGGTTTAAAAATAATATCAGGAAGTATTACTTTACTGAGAGGGTAGTGGATGCATGGAATAGCCTTCCAGCTGAAGTGGTAGAGGTTAACACAGTAAAGGAGTTTAAGCATGCGTGGGATAGGCATAAGGCTATCCTAACTATAAGATAAGGCTAGGGACTAATAAAAGCATTTAGAAAATTGAGCAGACTAGATGAGCCAAATGGTTCTCTGCCGTCACATTCTATGTTTCTATGGTCTGGGCAACAGTTGTGTCCAGTTCCAATGATTGAATAAAATTCAAGTCCCCGCAGAGGATCAGACCTCCTTGGTGAAACTCCTCAATTCTAGCCAGTAGTGACTGCAAATATGCAGCGGAATCTGCATTCGGGAAGTAGGCTGATGCCATGGTGTGTTGGACGTCATTTAATTGGCTCAGTATAAATCTGCCACTAGGGTCTATATATTGTCTCTGAAGTGTAAAGGCTAGGGTCTTATGTTTGAAAATGGATACCCCTTTGGATTTTTTTTCTGATAAGTCATGGAATTGAGTAGGAAACCATGTTTTATAAAGGGCGGGTGTAGTTTTATTGTGAAAGTGTGTTTCTTGGACGCATACCACATTCGCCCTTTGAGATTTAACCTGTTAGAAGAGTAGTCTTCTTTTCCCTGGGGTATTCAACCCCTTAACGTTGTATGTTACTATTTTCATAAAGTGATGGGTAATAGAAGTCGCTGTACATAACCAACTTTACATATACTTGTTTGGATCTATGTCTGAGAAGGGGCCGGTAACTTGGGGAGGTTGACCAGGTGAAACTCGGGAAGGTGGGGAAGGAGGAGAGATAGACAGAAACATTAAAGTGTGGTTGCTCACCCCATGTGAGCGGAAACAATCCATTCTGAACATATGGATGGGTGATGGGGGTAGTGGCTAAAGTTGCGTCCCAAATTTGGGGAAACATGCGCAACCAAGGCGAGTAATCTTTTTAAACTTTATTTATTTTAAATCAAAGGGGGTGGACAGAAAGGAACTATAATACCGAAATGTAGCGGAGGCCTGATATTCCACAGGTTAACTCCACTATAGATCCCAGTTAGGCTCAGGAACAAGTAGCAAAAACACCATGAAGCAGTAATTCCAGCAAATAAAGTAATCCATGAATATCCCCATACAGATCCCAATGACTGGACGACACACAGCATCAGGAGCAGAACTGACTTTTAATCCACACAGTCTCCTTATAAAGCATTCTCCCATGCAAGGGAGGGATTCACCTTAATCAGTACAGTATCCAATAGTGTAACTGTTACCTCCCACACATCTCCTCCCCTCAGTATGACACTTAATCCCATTATACATACTGTAGTTTTCCCCGAGTTCTGAATGTACCCCAAAACAAGCAGTTACAATAATACTGGGGGTACCCCCTGGTAGCCCTGATCCGGGTGACTAACATATCCAAAAATCACCCAGATCAGACCATGAGTTCGGGAGTTAGGTGGAGGGTGCAATTTGACCGACCGCACACAAGGTGGTATCCGAAAAGAGTTCCATGGGTTTGGCCCTGCGGTCGGTCTTCGTTCGGGAGGTAAAACACACATCAAATACTGCTTAATCTTGGATTCGTATGAATCCCCTTGTTCGGTACTTTGAACCTACCGAACTGGAGGCTGATTAGCCTTCCCGTTCGTGAGTTATGGAGCCATGGTGCTCTCAGCGGTGTTCCTCAAATCGAGTGTCCGATTTGAACTCCAGACACTCGACGATCAAACACTGCTGAGATTTTCGTGCGTAAGATGGCCGCCGCCACGTGTTTGTATACCGAACGGCGGCCACCCAGATACAGCACTAAAGTACCGATTAACCTGCGGTTAGAGAAGTGTGAACGCTTAATAAGGTACACACTTCTCTCTGGCGTGGTCTATTGGTTCGGTAGTTTACATTCGTATGGAGTACAGATGGAAACTACCGAACAATCATACGAATCCCACATACATTTTAACCATAAAAACAGAAACAACACACAAATTGCAATATTAATACAGTCTTTTAGGACAGCCCTGGTACCATCTGCTACACAAAATAATTTTTGTTTTCAGGAATATTTGTTCACTTTAATACATTGACATTCACTGTACTGTTTTAATAACTTTCTACACAGATATGGATGCTATTTTCATAAAATAAAGCTCTTAGTCACAAAATGTGTCAATGACTTGGTTCACTCCCAGTGAAACTTAAAATGTTATCTATATAACTTTCTAGTAAAGTAATATATTATTCACGTAATTGCCCGTAGTTGATCTGTAAATAAAAAATTTGGAACATTGGTGTACAATTTGGCTAACACATAATATAGCTAATTTTTTTATTTATTATTAAGTGCAAATGGCCACCATGTCATATTTACGTGACAGGCATTTTAAAATGAATTTAGCATTACAACAAATAGAGTTATAATATTAGACTCTTTACTTCAATTATATAACCGTGTTATATTGTTGATTTTTAGATCTTTCATTATATATCAAAAATATTTGGTCTAAAACTCATGCAATATAATACTCACCATGCAAAGAAACCATTTTATCAAACCAATCCTTTTTAAATATACTACCTGTCATTTGTTAGCCAAGGGGTAGGGACACCCGGGTGCAGGATTTTTTTTTTACATTAGCCACCCCTGTGTCTGGTGGATAAATTAGGATGGCTGACATGGGTAGGAGTATATAAATGGGAAGGTTGGTGACTGGTTGGATGAATGTGAATTGGTAGATGTATGCAAATGATGGTTAAAGGAACACTATAGTCACCTAAATTACTTTAGCCAAATAAAGCAGTTTTAGTGTATAGATCATTCCCCTGCAATTTCACTGCTCTGTTCACTGTCATTTAGGAGTTAAAACTTTGTTTCCGTTTATGCAGCCCTAGCCACACCTCCCCTGGCTATGATTGACAGAGCCTGCATGAAAAAAAAAACTGGTTTCACTTTCAAACAGATGTAATTTACCTTACATAATTGTATCTCAATCTCTAAATCTAAATTTAATCACATACAGGAGGCTCTTGCAGGGTCTAGCAAGCTATTAACATAGCAGGGGATAAGAAAATCTTAATTAAACAGAACTTGCAATAAGGAAAGCCTAAATAGGGCTCTCTTTACAGGAAGTGTTTATGGAAGGCTGTGCAAGTCACATTCAGGGAGGTGTGACTAGGGTTCATAAACAAAGGGATTTAATTCCTAAATGGCAGAGGAGTGAGCAGTGAGGCTGCAGGGGCATGTTCTATACACCAAAACTGCTTAATTAAGCTAAAGTTGTTCAGGTGACTATAGTGTCCCTTTAAGAATGTTTCATAGGGTAGGTGGATAACTGGGCGTTAGTATGTGATAGGGGCATGTAATTGGTTGTGAGTATCTATTAGGGTGTTGTTATGTGACAAGGAAATTTAAGAATATAACTGAGGAGATGGTTTGCAACAACGGCTGGTATGTACTGGAGTATTTATCTGATGGTTCTGTATGGTACAGAGGTAGTATCTGGTGGTCATTATGTGATGGGGTAAGTTGGAATAGGTCTCTAGTGGAGTGGCAAGTCATTAGTTGGTATCTGGTGGTAGGAATGACTGGGTGTGTGGCATGTGATAAGTACAGAGAGTATCGGGTGGAAGACATGTGACAGAGGAGGGAATCTTCTGGTGGAGATGATGCTGGTTTGGTTGGTATGGGACATAAGGAGAGTATTTGTCACTAGGTATGACGGGGAAAATATATAGCACTGAGTATGAACAGGGGAGGGTATGTGGTGTTGAATATGTGATGGGAACGTATATTGTGCTGGGTATAACTGAGGGAGAGTGCTGTGTTTGTGACAGGAGTGTCCTTTGTAGGAGATACGAGGGAGGTATAGACAGGTATGTTATATGCAGGGCCGGTGCAAGGATTTTTGCCGCCCTAGGCAAAAAAAATGTTGCCGCCCCCCCATATGTCCTGCCCACCATGTGACATCACAATGCCCCGCCCATATGCTCTGCCATATGGGCCAACGCCAGTCTTCACAAAGTGTCTTTTATCTGAAAAGACAGTGTGTTTACATTAAAAACCCTACAGGCACAGGCTATAGACATCAGAACCACTACATTATGCTGTAGTGCTTCTGGTGACTATAGTATCCATTTAATTTGAGGTAAATTAGAGATTAGTGCCACTAATAATATATTGGATTGCCTACTTACCACCAGATGAGGACAAGAGGCTGATGATGGGCTCAGTCTGGCTCCACAGGTCTGGTGTAGAAGAGGCTCTCTGGAGACTGCTTTTAACAGTGCTCACAACAATTAACGAACAGGAAGCAGCTCCATTTTTTAGGGCCCCTTACACAGCTCAAGGTCTGGGCCCCCAGGGGGCATACGCCTACAATGCCCATCCATGAGTTGGGGATTTTTTATGTGTGCAATTTGTAAGGGATGTAGTGTGTTTATATGGGATGTAGTGTGTGTTTGCGTGTAAGGAATGCATTGTATGTTTCTGTGTGTGTGTGTGTGTAAGGGGTGCAAGGTTTGTTTCTGTGTATGTAATTGAATGCAGTGTGTGTCTGTAAGGGGTGCATTAATTATGTAAGAGAACGTAAGGGATGTATTGTGTGTGAGTAGGAATGCATTGTATGTTTCTGTGTGTGTGTGTGTCACTTAGTGCTCTCCCTTGGCCCCCTGTCCCTCTGCAGTCCCCCCTTGGTGGTCTTCTCACTCCCCTCTCCCCCCCTTAGTGGTCCTCCCTCTCCCAAACCCCTTAACGGTCCTCCCTCTCCCAAACCCCTTAGTAGACCTTCCCCTACTCCCACCACCCGCTTAGTGGTAATCTCCCCCCCCCCTTAGTGGTCCTTACCCTCCTTCCCTCTCCTTAGTAGTCCTCCCTCCTTACCCCCGTTTGGTGGTCCTTCCCCCCCTTAGTGGTCCTCCCTCTCCCAAACACCTAGTGGACCTCCCCTCCTCCTCCCTCAGTGGTCCTTACCTTCCCACCCCCGTTCCCCCTGTGTTCCTTCACCCCCCTCCCCCAGTGGTCCTGACTCACCCCTCCCCTAGTGGTCCTTCCTCCCTCCTCCCCTCCCCTAGTAGTCCTTATCCTCCCTCCCCTAGTAGTCCTTATCCTCCCTCCCCTCCCCTAGTGGTCCTTCCTCCTTCTCCTCTAGTGGTCCTTACTCTCCCCTCCCCTAGTGGCCCTCCCCCCCTCTTCCCCCCCAGTGGTTCTTACCCCCCTGGTCCTTACCCACCCCCAGTGGTCCTTATCCACCCCCTCCCTCTCCTAGTGGTCCTTATCCCCCCTCTCCCTCCCTCCCCTAGTGGTCCTTATCCTCCCTCCCCTCCGCTAGTGGTCCTTACCGCCCCCTCATGGTCCTTGCCCCCCCAGTGGTCCTTACTCACCCCAGTGGTCCTTATCCACCCCCTCCCTCCCCTAGTGGGCCTTATCCCCCCTCTCCCTCCCTCCCCTAGTGGTCCTTATCCTCCCTCCCCTCCCCTAGTGGTCCTTACCCCCCTCATGATCCTTACCCCCCCCAGTGGTCCTTACCCCCCTCTCCCTCCCCTAGTGGTCCTTACCCCCCCCCAGTGGTCCTTACCCCCCCCTGGTCCTTACCCACCCCCAGTGGTCCTTATCCCCCTCTCCCTCCCCTAGTGGTCCTTACCCCCCAGTGGTCCTTACCCACCCCCAGTGGTCCGTTATCCCCTCCCTCCCCTAGTGGTCCGTTATTCCCACCCCCCCTCCCCTAGTGGTCCGTTATTCCCCCCCCTCCCCTCCCCTAGTGGTCCGTTATTCCCCCTCCCCTCCCCTCCCCTAGTGGTCCGTTATTCCCCCCCTCCCCTCCCCTAGTGGTCCGTTATCCCCCCTCCCCTCCCCCAGTGGCCCTTATCCACCCCCTCCCTCCCCTAGTGGTCCTTATCCCCCCTCTCCCTCCCTCCCCTAGTGGTCCTTATCCCCCCCTCTCCCTCCCCTAGTGGTCCTTATCCTCCCTCCCCTCCCCTAGTGGTCCTTACCCCCCCCTCATGATCCTTCCCCCCCCAGTGGTCCTTCCCCCCCCCCCGGTCCTTATCCCCCTCTCCCTCCCTCCCCTAGTGGTCCTTACCCCCCCCCCAGTGGTCCTTACCCACCCCCAGTGGTCCGTTATCCCCTCCCTCCCCTAGTGGTCCGTTATTCCCCCCTCCCCTCCCCTAGTGGTCCGTTATCCCCTCCCTCCCCCAGTGGTCCGTTATCCCCTCCCTCCCCTAGTGGTCCTTATCCCCCCCTCTCCCTCCCTCCCCTAGTGGTCCTTATCCTCCCTCCCCTCCCCTAGTGGTCCTTACCCCCCCCTCATGATTCTTACCGCCCCCCAGTGGTCCTTATCCCCCCCGGTCCTTACCCACCCCCAGTGGTCCTTATCCCCCTCTCCCTCCCTCCCCTAGTGGTCCTTACCCCCCCAGTGGTCCTTACCCACCCCCAGTGGTCCGTTATCCCCTCCCTCCCCTAGTGGTTCGTTATTCCCCCCCTCCCCTCCCCTCCCCTAGTGGTCCGTTATCCCCTCCCTCCCCTAGTGGTCCATTATTTCCCCCTCCCCTAGTGGTCCGTTATCCCCACCCTCCACTCCCCTAGTGGTCCGTTATCCCTCCCCTCCTGCCCATGTAGCGTGGCCGGGCGGCGTGGAACCCGGGACAGGAACCTCTGTTTCCTGTACCCGGCCGCCGGCGGACTGACAGGAAGTGCTCACTCAGTGAGCGCTTCCCTTCAGTCCGCCGGCGGCCGGGTACAGGAAACAGAGGTTCCTGTCCCGGGTTCCGCGCCGCCCGGCCACGCTACATGGAGAGACCGGCAGGAGGGAGCGCTCTGCGCTTCCCTCCTGCCGGTCACTGAAACCCGGCCGCCCTCCATGCAGCAGTGCTGCGCCGCCTGGGGCTTGTTAAAGCGCTCAGGCGGCGCAGCATGAGGAGGCGCAGCGGGGACAGGGATCCGGCACCCCCTGGTAAGTTGCGCCCTAGGCGGCTGCCTAGGTTGCCTTACAGGTGGCGCCGGCCCTGGTTATATGGTTTTATGTTTGTGACAGGTGGAGTTTCAAACTGAGTGTAACAGTAGGGGGGGGAGTTACTAGATTATTTTGTTACTAGATTATTGTTTTGCTATAATGATGCTACCATTGTTACATATACACCCTGTTCCAAATTATTATGCAAATTCTATTTAATTGTCACAAAGATTAAATATTTTTTTTTCAGTTTAACTCATGGATGGCATTGTGTCTCATGGCTCTTTTGATCACTGAAAACAATCTCGGACACCTGTGATAATTAGATTGCCAGGTGAGCCCAATTTAAGGAAAAACTAATAAGGAGGGTGTTCCACATTATTAAGCAGAGCATCATTTTCATGCAATATGGGAAAAAAAGGGATCTCTCTGCTGCCGAAAAGAGTGAAATAGTTCAATGCCTTGGACGAGGTATGAAAATATTAGATATTTCACGAAAACTTAAGCGTGATCATCACACTATTAAGAGATTTGTGGCAGATTCAGAGCACAGACAGGTTTGATAGATTAAAGGCACATTGAAGAAGATTTCTGCCAGATCCATGCATCGGATCAAGAGAGCAGCTGCTAAAATACCATTACATAGCAGCAAACAGATATTTGAAGCTGATGGTGCCTCTGGAGTCCCACGGACATCAAGGTGTAGAATCCTCCAGAGTCTTGCAACTGTGCATAAACCTTCTATTCGGCCACCACTAACCAATGCTCACAAGCAGAAACAGCTGCATTGGGCAGAAAAATACATGAAGACTAATTTTCAAAAAGTCCTGTTCACTGATGAGTGCCGTGCAACCCTGGATGGTCCAGATGGATGGAGTAGTGGATGGTTGGTGGACGTCCACCCTATTCCAACAAGGCTGCAGGTCATGTTTTGGGCCGGAATCATGGGAAGAGAGCTGGTCAGTCCCTTTAGGGTCCCCGAAGGTGTAAAGATGACCTCTGCAAAGTATGTGGAGTTTCTGACTGACCACTTTCTTCCCTGGTACAGAAGGAAGAATTATGCTTTCTGCAATAAAATCATCTTTATGCATGACAATGCACCATCTCATGCTGCAAAGAATACCTCTGCATCAATGGCTGCTATGGGGATAAAAGGAGAGAAAGTCTTGGTGTGGCCTCCATCCTCCCCTGACCTCAATCCTATTGAGAACCTTTGGAGCATCCTCAAGCAAAAGATCTATGAGAGTGGGAGGCAGTTTACATCAAAACAGCTGCTCTGGGAGGCTATTCTGACATCAAATTCAAGCAAAAACTGTCCAAAAACTCACAAGTTCAATAGATGCAAGACTTGTGAAGCTGCTATCAAATAAGGGGTCCTATGTTAAAATGAAACGTGACCTGTTAAAATGTTTAAAAAAATTAAAATGTTGTTATAAGTTTGATTGAAAAAGCTTTTGATTTCAGTAAATATGCTGCAAACACAACAAATGACAATTTTCAGTTCTTTACAACCTATAAAGTGTTTTGAAACTTACTGTGTGTGTAATAATTTGGAACAGTGCATTGTAAGTTTTTTATGTTTAAAACAAATACTGTTATCATTAGGAGGTTTGTTCAGTACAATTTGAATTGTACTCTTAATAGTTGATAACATGAGAATTATAAGAAATAGGAAGGAAAAGGGGTGGCGCTAAACAAAGAGCGTTCTAATAGTATAGCATGCAGCAAAAAACACCTTAGTGTACACTCGCAAAATACACTTACACATGAACAAAAAAGAGAACAGGTGATTGCGCAGGTTGGATATAGCTCCACAGATTATTGTAGAACGTCCCTAGGTTCTTTAAATATAGAACACCAACATAGGGTAGTAAGACACATAATATTAAATTGAGAAGCTTGGAAAAACTCACAATTTGTTGAGCATTTACAAGTTTGCTCTAAACTATATAGGCAGAGTGCATCAATCAGATGTACATATGTCAAGGCTAGGTCCCCCAGGAGGTGTTTGCAGTCCTCAGCCAGGTAGATCAGGAACCAGGTAGCCAGGTATAGATGAAAATACATTTATTTATACACAATAAAACACAATAAAAAGCACAACGCGATTCGACCCAATAGGTGCAGATACAACTTTCAACTGAAAATGTTCTCATTTATATAAGGCAAACAATTAAAAATTAATTACAGTTGTATACAGACCAATCCCCCCCCTTATTTCCATATAAGGAATATTTCCAGTCCCAGGCTGTGATTTCCGCCACCTCCAAGATGTCATCCAAGATGATAGCTGACATCTTGGAGGTGGCGGAAATTACAGCCTGGGACCGGAAATATTCCTTATATGCAGGGACGTTTTAGCCGCGAGACAAACAAGGCATTTGCCTTGGGCGGCATTTTCCAGGGGGCAGCAAAAAAAGCCGCCCCCAAACGCCCAGGGCAAATGCCTTGTTAGCCTTGCAGGCTAACTGACATGCCGGCCGGGCGTGCAGGCTGCTGTGCGCTGGCAGGTGGGCGACTGGCAAGGGAGCTCTTTCTCTGAGCACTCTACTCAGCTCCCTCGCACGCCGCCCGCAGAGTGAGGCTGGGAGCCGGAATATGACGTCAAATTCCAGCTCCCAGCCCCACTCTGCGCGCGGCGCGCGAGGGAGCTGAGCAGAGAGCTCAGTGGAAGAGCTCCCTCGCCAGCCGCCCACCCACCAGCACACAGCAGCCTGCACGCCCGGCCGGCAGCCACTGGACCACCAGGGAGAAAGAGACCCCCAAAGGTAAGGAGGCTGGGGGGGAGGTTAAATAAAAAAAAAAAATATATATATATATATGTTAATGTTAGTGTGTGTGTGTGTGTCTGACTGTGTGTGTGAGTGTGTGTCTGTTAGTGAGTGTGTGTGTGTCTGCTAGTGAGTGTGTGTGTGTGTGTCTGTTAATGTCTGTGTGTCTGTGTCTGACTGTGTGTGTGTTTGCCTGTTAGTGTGAGTGTGTGTCTGTTAGTGAGTGTATGTGTGTGTGTGTCTGTTAGTGTGTGTGTGTCTGTTAGTGTGTGTGTCTGTTAATGTGTGTGTGTCTGTTATTGAGTGTGTGTGTGCCTGCTAGTGAGTGTGTGTGTCTGTTAGTGTGTGTCTGACGGTGTGTGTGTTTGCCTGTTTGTGTGTGTGTCTGCTAGTGAGTGAGTGTGTCTGTTAGTGTTTGTGTGTGTCTGACTGTGTGTGTGTCTGTTAGTGTGAGTGTGTTTGCCTGTGAGTGTGTGTGTCTGTTAGTGAGTGTGGTTTCTGTTAGCTTGTGTAAGCGTATCTGTCAGTGAATGTGTGTGTGTGTGTATTTAGAAGGCGGGATGGGGGGAAGGGTTGGGTGGGGGTGACGCGGGGGTGGAGGGGGGCGCCTGTGTTTTGTCCTGCCTAGGGCAGCACAAAACCAGGATACACCACTGCTTATATGGAAATAAGGGGAGGGATTGGTCTGTATACACCTGTAATTAATTTTTAATTGTTTGCCTTATATAAATGAGAACATTTTCAGTTGAAAGTTGTATCTGCACCTGAGGAAGACCCTCTATATTGGGTCGAAACGCGTTGTGCTTTTTATTGTGTTTTATTGTGTATAAATAAATGTATTTTCATCTATACCTGGCTACCTGGTTCCTGATCTACCTGGCTGAGGATACAAACACCTCCTGGGGGACCTAGCCTTGACATATGTACATCTGATTGATGCACTCTGCCTATATAGTTTAGAGCAAACTTATAAATGCTCAACAAATTGTGAGTTTTTCCAAGCTTCTCAATTTAATATTATGTGTCTAGCATACTACCCTATGTTGGTGTTCTATATTTACAGAACCTAGGGACGTTCTACAATAATCTGTGGAGCTATATCCAACCTGCGCAATCACCTGTTCTCTTTTTTGTTAACATGACAATTATGCTGACTGTTATTTACATCAATTATTTAGGTAAATGAGAAAAATATAATTTCCATAATAATTTGGAACAGGGTGTAGTCTACTACTGTAATATTTTGTACTTGCTGTTACATGTGTTATTAATAATCTGGCTGATATAATTTTGGTTGGTAAATATTTAATTGTTTATAAACAAATGGCTAGCCTTCTCCATTCCTCCTCCATTCCCGCATGCCACTCCCAGCTGTAAATTCCTTTTAAAGGGATCCTAAAGAGCCAGGAAATCAAAGCCGTTTTCCTGGCACTATAAGTGCCCCCTCCCTCTTGACCCCCTCCCGTGGCGCTGAAGGGGTTTAAACTCTTCAGTCACTTACCTTAATCTAGCGCCAATGTCCCTCAAAGCTGGGTCAGGCTCCTTCCCCACTGACGTCAGCCGGCAGGGGAGACCTAATTAATGCACATGCGCAGCAATGGCCGAGCTCGCATTAAGATTTCCCCATAGGAAAGCATTAACCAATGCTTTCCTATATGGAAAAATCTGGCGCTGGAGGTTCTCATGCATGAGGACATCCATCGTCAGATAACGGACCAAAGGTCTGTTTCGATTCCGGAAGCCCTCTAGTGGCTGTCTGGTAGACAGCCACTGAGGGCAGACTTAGAGCTGCAATGTAAAACATTGCAGTTCTCTGGGACTGTAATGTGTAAAGTTGCAGCACTATGTGCATAAAGGGACACTGCACCCAGACCACTTCAAAGAGCTGAATTGGTCTGGGTGCCTGCGGTGCCCCTTTAACTGAATTGGTCTGGGTGCCTACAGTGCCCCTTTAACTGTCGTATCTCTCTTCCTTAGGCCCATACCCACATCCACCTCTGCAACAAGACAACCTTTTAATTTTACTCCAAAAGGCCACTAGATCTGAAGCGAATAAACACAGTCATAAGCCAAAGGTCATAACATGAATACAGCGCAGAATAAAATTGGAAACACACTAAATGAGAGCACAGATCTACTGAGCAATTTTTCACACCTCCTGCTGGCTTTCCTGTACTGCTCCCAACTCCCTGCGTGAGCTGGAATTGAACCATTACCCAGGGTGGCCAAGAATACACCCAACTGGGTGCAATCATAAGCCTTAAGATGACCGGGACCCCATTTGATGCCTCTAATGGAGTAAGTTATCGCAGCAATGAGTCCCTGGATTCCATGTGAGGTGTCTGATTCCGCCTGCCTTGATTGGCACTGTGGTCCCACTAATGCTCTGAATTCTCCATTGAGAGACACCGCTGGAGCTGGGAGAAGGTAAGTATAAACCAGACACTTGTTTTTGCCATCCCTACAATTTTTTTTGTAGCTGGACTCAGTACGAGCTGGAAAATTCCCAGCAGATACAGCTGAACTCACAATTTAAAGGTGCCTGCAAGTTCCTACTTAATACAGCTGAACACACAAGCTCACCAATGTGTTGGGGTCCTTGTTGCACAAGATGCTGATGCATTTAATTGCAAGGTTGAAGAGCATTCTATTTTTAATTGATTCACCAGACAGTTAAGGAATTGATCGTAAGCTTGGCATTGCTACCGTACAATGGCCTTTATGGTGTTGATGAGTAACCTTTTGCACTCCAGCTGTTGTGGACTGTGTTTCCCAGGATTCTAAAGGTTAGCCATCACAGCCCTATGAACAAAAAGTGTGAACATCCCATAATGTAGAACCGTCAAAGAATAACCAGACAATACTACACTCAACACAAACAACTTTATTGATGGAATCATTGGACATGTATAGCTTCCCTGTGACCTGCTCTGCACAACATAAAGTAAAATTGGAAACTTAATGAAGTTGTGTAAAGGAAAACCCCAGAGATAAGAATGTCAGGCCCATTGAGGACTTCACTTAAAGAATACAATGCTTCTTTGTATTATAAAGAGAAAAGTACACTAAGCGTTTTAGCACTGAGCATTAGTTGTCTATGTTATGTTTGATAAAGTTTTATTTGTGTAAGTGTATCATTATCATATCCCTTTTAGGAATGACCCTGAAGGAGTCTAGCCCTTGCATAGTAGAAGGCTTGTTTGAACTCCTTTGCTGTCAACTAAGATTGCACAAGTAAAATATAAAATGCATGAGTTTCCTGACAGCAATAAACACCCTGAAGCACAGAACAAACTCTTTATATGGTATTCAAAATATTCAGCATCCTTAAAATGAATGTTGCTCTGTGTGTGGGGGTGGGGGTCACATTTTTAACCATATTGAGTAGATTTAACCATATTGAAAATGTTTAGTGATAAACAATATATTTGTTGGTACTTTAAACCTAACTCTCTGCTTTTTTTTTACCTTGGAATTGCAAAATGAATAATAACATACTGTATATAAATACCATTCTTTAATCCAAGAGTCCTTTTTAAATACCAATATAGTCTCAAATTCTCACTATTTTGTGGTATCTTTAAACTATTTTAGTCATTTTCAATCCCTCCCCCCCATTCATTATATATTAATGAAACCCTATTATATTTCAGATCTTACAGGGCTTAAAGGGAATCTATAGTGTTAGGAAAGTTGTAAGTTGAGAGTGCCCTCTCTTTCTCCTTCCTTCCCTCCCTCCACAGCACATACAGGGTAAAAAAAACACTTTTATTCACTTACCCGATTCCAGTGCCAATGTCCCTCAGGCAGCACTGGGTTGCAGTCTGCCTCCTCCAACGTCATGCGATGGAGGGGAGTCCTGATTTGCATGCTCAGCTTGCGCCGCTCTTGCATTAGGCCTTCCCCATAGGAAAGCATTGTCTCAATGCTTTCCTATGGGGTTTTCTCTGACGCTGGACGTCCTCATGCAAAACGTGAGGACATTCAGCGTTGTTTCACGGAGTCAAGCTCCATGAAGCTCCAGGAAGTGCCTCTAGTGGATGTCTTATAGACTAGGACTAGTCTTAGTCCTGCAATGTAATCATTGCAGTTTTTCAAAAGCTGCAATGTTTTATGTGGCATGACTAAGGGACAGGGACACTGCACCCAAACTACTTTAATGAGATGAAGTGATTTGGGTGCCTATAGTGTCCCTTAACAACTTGCAGTCCTGTGCTATCAGTATGAGCACCAAGGCTCAATTTCTATTTGTCAGGGCTACTTTTTCACTTGCCAATGGCTAGTGAAAATTTTGAACCATAAAAATATATTTGGAAAAATAATGTGTGTGTGTGCGTATATATATATATATTGAACAATTACAACAGAAAATTATATTTGTTTAAATAAAATACAATACACCTGAGTACTGATAAATCAAAAAGCAGTAATAGCCAAAATTAATATTGGTACTCGCAGCTGTACCAAAAGAACACGTTTATTACTTGCAGTAGTGGGATTACTGGAATATTTCCATCTCAAGTAAAACACAGACAGCCACTAAAGGCGCCTCTTGCAGTTTCACAAACTTTAACTCTAGAGGCATTCTTAAAAATGCAATGTAAATGTTGCAGTTTCTCCACGTTGCAGGGTTAAGGGGGCTTGGGTAGCTTTACTTTACAGGGTTAAGGGGACAGGTACACTGCACCCAGACCACTTCAATGAGATGAAGTGTTCTAGGTGCCTCTAGTGCCCCTTTAAGTTCTCAATAAACTTCCATCTAGAAATGTATTCTCAGTTTTGTCACCCTTGAGAGCTTACCTTATAGTAAATCATTCAATTAAACAGTTTGTTAAATTATAACTTAACCATGAACTCACCTTTGTTTATTTGTTTGCATAGATTAAAATGGCAATTGTAGATTTTTTTTCCATTTTCCATTTTAATGGATCACAATTTATTTCAAGCCGATAATGTTTAGCAGCAGTTTACCGTCTCCCGATAAGCCGTTTAATGGTATATTAAGATTTAATTTAGGTCATTAAAGGCTTATTGGACATCAGAAATTATCTAGGTTTCAGCAAGGAGCAGGAGGGGTCAGCAAGGAGTAGGAAGGGTCAGCAAGGAGTAGGAAGGGTCAGCAAGGAGCAGGAGGGGCCAGCAAGGAGTAGGAGGTATCAGCAAGGGGCAGGAGGTTTCAGCAAGGAGTAGGAGGGGTCAGCAAGGAGCAGGAGGGTGTCAGCAAGGAGCAGGAAGGGGCAGCAAGGAGCAGGGGGGGTCAGCAAGGAGCAGGAGGGGTCAGCAAGGAGCAGGAAGGGGCAGCAAGGAGCAGGAGGGGTCAGCAAAGAGCAGGAAGGGGCAGCAAGGAGTAGGAAGGGGCAGCAAGGAGCAGGAGGGGCCAGCAATGAGTAGGAAGGGTCAGCAAGGGGCAGGAAAGGTCAGCCAGGAGTAGGAAGGGTCTGCAAGGGGCAGGAGGGGTCAGCAAGGAGTAGGAAGGGTCTGCAAGGGGCAGGAGGGGTCAGTAAGGAGTAGGAATGGTCAGCAAGGAGCAGGAGGGGTCAGCAAGGAACATGAGGGTGTCAGCAAGGAGCAGGAGGGGTCAGCAAGGAGCAGGAAGGGTCAGCAAGGGGCAGGAGGTTTCAGCAAGGAGCAGGAGGTTTCCGCAAGGAGCAGGAGGGGTCAGCAAGGAGCAGGAGGGGTCAGCAAGGAGCAGGAGGGTGTCAGCAAGGAGCAGGAGGGGTCAGCACGGAACAGGAGGGTGTCAGCAAGGAGCAGGAGGGGTCAGCAAGGAGCAGGAGGGGTCAGCGCGGAACAGGAGGGTGTCAGCAAGGAGCAGGAGGGGTCAGCAAGGAGCAGGAGGGTGTCAGCAAGAAGCAGGAAGGGTCAGCAAGGAGCAGGAGGGTGTCAGCAAGGAGCAGGAGGGGTCAGCAAGGAGCAGGAGGGGTCAGCAAGGAGCAGGAGGGTGTCAGCAAGGAGCAGGAGTGTGTCAGCAAGGAGCAGGAGGGGTCAGCAAGGAGCAGGAGGGGTCAGCAAGGAGCAGGAAGGGTCAGCAAGGAGCAGGAGGGTGTCAGCAAGGAGCAGGAGGGTGTCAGCAAGGAGCAGGAGTGGTCAGCAAGGAGCAGGAGTGGTCAGCAAGGAGCAGGAAGGGTCAGCAAGAAGCAGGAAAGGTCAGCCAGGATTAGGAAGGGTCAGCAAGAAGCAGGAGGGGGCTGCAAGGAGCTGGAAGGGGCAGAAAGAAGCAGGAAGGGGCAGCAAGAAGGAGGAAGCAATACAGTGAAAGATAAAATTGTGGTGAGAGCACTCAGAACATGCAGAAATAAAAAATATATTACCAAACTTGGTTAAAATGGGAATATCTAGAACAATAAAGAAGGAGGAAGCGTCTGCAATGAACAGGAAGGGAAATCAAGGAGCAAAAAATGTCAACAATTATCTGGAAGGGGCAGAAGGAGCACAAAGGTAAAGTAGGAAAAGGAACAGAAATGAGCAGCAAGGAGCAGTAAGGGTCTGCAAGAAGCAGGAGGGTGCAGAAAGAGGCAGGAAGGGGCAGCAAGAAGCAGGAAGGGTCTGTAAGAAGCAGGAAGGCGCAGAAAGGGCAGCAAAAAGCAGGAAGGGTCTGCAAGGAGCAGAAAGGGATCAGAAAGAGAAAGGAGCAGAAGGGCGCAAAATAAGCAAAAAGTAGCAGAAAGGTAAAGGAGCAGAAGGTACAAAGGAGGAGAGAAGACAGTGTCAGAAGAAAAATAAGACTGTGTCAAATGGAAAAGAAAATGAGATTGGAGCAAGAAGGACAAGTGAAGTGATCCCTTCACTTCATTCTGGACACCACATCATAAGGCTTTGGTACCAGGGCCTGGCAGGAAACTTTGGACTTTCTTATCTTCCCAGGTAAAAAAAACATATCAGTTTTAATGTGTTCACTTTTATTTACTGAGTGTCAGGAAACACAGAGTGCCGCTGGGTAAGAGTGTCAGTGATTGCCTACACCGTTCAGCTGGTACTCTAAGCCAATCAGTAGCTAGACATTCATAAAAACATAAATAAAATGTATGAATCGGGATCTAGCGATTGGCTTATAGCGTCAGCTGACCACTCCACTCTAGCCAATCTGTAGCACCCATGCCTGACGTCAATCTGCACTTCCTGACACTCCGTTTCTGAATATCACTAAGCGACCTGGAGCTGGAGGAAACCTTTGGGGTTAAACAATTTGAGAGCGGTTTCACCCTTTAAAGGAAAGAGAGCACCCATGGGCCTCCTGGCATCATAGCATTTTCATTTAGATGAAGTGGTTATGATGACCAGAATGTTCCTTTAATTTGATTAAAGGAACACTATAGTGTCAGGAATACAAACATGTATTCCTGACACCATAGTTGTGAAAACGCTATTCACCCTGGCTTTATGTTATAATCACTATGATCCTTCCCTTCATGACACTTTCAAAAAGGGGCCAAGCATGGATGTCATTACAAATATGCCCCCCCCCCCCCCTTCACCCCCTTGAAAATTTCCTGCGGACGCCCATGGTACACGGAGACTTTTCTGAACACAAATATGAGTGTTTTAAAACAGTAAACCATATAATGATGATGATATCATCAGTGAAAAATGCAAAAAATAAAAATAAAATAAACACATATGAAAATATGAACACTTTTTCCAGTATGTGTGACCAGGGCCGCCATCAGGGGGTGACAACCATAACGGTTGTCACGGGCCCGGCGGCCCTGGGGGGCCCGGCCGCCACGTGTAGCAGCGGAACTGCGGCGCCCGCACGCTAATGGGGCCCATCGGGTGGCCTTAGGGCCACCCGATGGGCCCCATATCTTCAGGGGCCCGGTCAGCGCTGTGGCCGTGGTATAGCGCGACCGGGCCCCTAAAAAAATAAATTGCCGCCGCAGCGCAAGTGCTGCTGGGAGGAAGTAGTCACTTCCTCCCAGCTCACTCCGCGCGGGAGGAGGGAGCGCCCGCCCGCCCGCCTGCCCGACAATGAAGAGGGAGAGCCCCGCCCGCCCGACAATGAAGAGGGAGAGCCCCGCCCGCCCGACAATGAAGAGGGAGAGCCGGCCGACTGACAGTCCCATCAGCCCCAGCCAGCCACCCTCCTGCAAAGACAAGGTAAGAAACAGGAGGGTGGCTGGAAAATGAGCTCTGTGTGTGTGTGTGAATGTATGTCTGTGTGTATGTATGTCTGTCTGTGTGTGTGTATGTCTGTGTGTGTGTATGTCTGTGTGTGTGTGTGTATGTCTGTGTGTGTGTATGTCTGTGTGTGTGTATGTATGTGTGTGTGTATGTCTGTCTGTGTGTATGTCTGTCTGTGTGTATGTCTGTCTGTTTGTGTGTATGTCTGTCTGTGTGTATGTCTGTTTGTGTGTATGTATGTCTGTGTGTATGTCTGTCTGTCTGTGTGTGTATGTCTGTCTGTGTGTATGTATGTCTGTCTGTGTGTGTGTATGTCTGTCTGTGTGTGTGTATGTCTGTGTGTGTGTGTATGTCTGTGTGTGTGTATGTCTGTGTGTGTGTATGTATGTGTGTGTGTATGTCTGTCTGTGTGTATGTCTGTCTGTGTGTATGTCTGTCTGTGTGTATGTCTGTCTGTTTGTGTGTATGTCTGTCTGTTTGTGTGTATGTCTGTCTGTTTGTGTGTATGTATGTCTGTGTGTATGTCTGTCTGTGTGTGTGTATGTCTGTCTGTGTGTGTGTATGTCTGTCTGTGTGTATGTCTGTCTGTGTGTATGTCTGTCTGTGTGTATGTCTGTCTGTCTGTTTGTGTGTATGTATGTCTGTGTGTATGTCTGTCTGTTTGTGTGTATGTCTGTCTGTGTGTATGTCTGTCTGTCTGTGTGTATGTATGTATGTGTGTATGTATGTATGTCTGTGTGAATGTATGTCTGTGTGAATGTCTGTCTGTCTGTTTGTGTGTATGTATGTCTGTGTGTATGTCTGTCTGTTTGTGTGTATGTATGTATGTCTAACTAATGGAAAGGTGTAATTAGAAACAAAAAAATCAAATGGGCTGCACCATATAACTACAAGTGACCTAAATAGAGTGTGAGCTCAAAATCTGAAAAAGTATATGTGCGCTCCTAAAGAGTAAAATAAAAAATAAAAATAACACTTATAATACAAACGTATATTTAATGAATAAAAAAAGACCTTTGTAATCAAGAAATCTAAAAAACATATGCAATTATGACGAACTGGATCTGTTACTAAAAGGTGAATAACCAATAAAAGATCAAATGGATACACAAATCCTGGTAAATAGTAAAAAAATTAATTGAATAGAAAAGTAAAAAAGCCAGGATAAACACCTAACAGATACTCGGTCGGCAAAATATGAAACAAAGTATCTGGAGGTGTGA